>NW_017307195.1:575156-601106 GCF_000935625.1 Nanorana parkeri
ACCCATCCACTGCTGTAGGAAGAGACTGGACAGAACTGCAACAGCTCTTGTCTGCATCTTCGTACTGACAGTAAATGCTGTGATGTCACATCTGATGCCACTGCATTCCCGATGTAAACACTAGTGTTTACATTCGCCTCTACATCACTCTCCTATGCAGCGATCTGTAGACGCATCAGATTTTAGACCGAGCTTCAGTGGGACTAGTTGATAAAACTTGCAAATGAGGTGTGGGACAAAGATTTCAGATGTATAGCAGGGTGAATGCTGTTCAAATGGCATTACTGGATAGAGAACGATAGAGCCTATGCTCCTTGGCTCCATCTAGCAGGAGTAAAGCCGTGCGAACGACTGTTTGTGTTGTCTATGAAGTAGACGCTAATCCACTTTAATGTGGATTTTGCTGAACAAATTCATGCTGTGTGTCTTTTTAAAAATGAAGCCTAACCCAAGTGTTTAAATACAGTTTATGCAGTCTGTGCAATAGTCAGTCTTTTTCCGTGAACTATATATGATGTAATGTGGAGTTTTAGAGTTGTAATGTGGAGTTTCAAAAAACTGCACGTGGTATGTAATTTAACAAAACAAAGAAGAAAATGTTGAGCAAGTAAAAAATGTCTTCTGATTTGAGGAAACGGGGCTAATTGGAAAGAAAAGCTTTGGGAACTTTGAAATCCCAAACAATTAATTATTGTCAGTAGCTCAATGGGGAATATCCCAGTGTGCAAACTCAAACCCATGGATGGATTTGGGCAACCATTGCAATTTCACTGGAACCTCCTTAAGAATATCTTATACACAACTCTACAATTGGAGAAGGAAATGGCAATATACAGTAGATCCTTTTGAACTCTACTGGAGACTAGTGGTATGTACCTCCGAAGATTAGTGGAAACAATATGGTAGATGATAATTCAAGGTATGGCAGAGTTAAATAGGTAATAGAGAAATAGTTGTGACTAGGAGGCAGAGGTGCGCCTGGAAAGCCACCAGTAATTAATGTACTGTAGCTACAAAATTCTTTTGAATTAAATAAGCATGTTTGCGGTTTATAAAGTGTAACACCAAGCTCAGGTAAAGAAAAATCCTTTCTCCTATAGAAATGTATAAAACAAGGAGTTTGCAGTGAAGTTGCAACATAAAAGATCAATTATATACAGTAGGTGCTTCTACTGTGTATGAAGTCCATGACAGCTTAAAGGGAATTTCTAACTTAAAAAAATAAAAAATAAATGCACACTTAAATGTGCATTTATTTTTATTTTTTTGCAATGGAGCCAGTGAAGCATTGCAACCACAATCAGCGGATAGCGAGTGCAATGCTCTTTCTACTGCAGACTCTTCCTCCAGTCCGTTCCAAGGTAAGGACATGGTCAGAACTTAGCTTTTAACTTTTACTGGATAGATTTACATTGTTTCAATAAGCAGAAGTGAGAATCTCCAACTACCCTTCTGGTGGGGTGCCTAGAATTTCTGTAACTTTTAGGACTTCTGATATATCTTTACAGTATTAAATACTCTTTCTGGAAACAAGTGCATAACTTAATTACCAAATTACACTTCACATTACTTTCTAAATGTTCATGCTGAGTTAAAAAGAAAATGTCAACACTCAGTATTGTTCTGTGAAAAAAATAATTTCCAGATCTGTACCTTTAAAGTAAATAGCTGAAGCAATATTAATGCCAGTGTGTACTTAAAGTTACAGATGATTATGTTCTCTGCAAGCAATACCACCTGATCTAAATAAACCCTCTTTTGGATTTAGAAAAGAGTCTAATTTATTAAAATACATTATTATTACTGTCACACATCTAATTGTGATTAGTGTTTTCTCATCCTGGGTATTTATTACCCACCAATGCATAGCTTAGTTTTTGTTATCAGTTTGGGGTTTTTTTTGCAGAACTTTTACTGATATGAGTATATTTTAATGACTAGTGATTTAAATATTAATTTGTATATCCTCTCAAACTGTACCGTTGTTTCAGATTTTTAAAGCATCTGAGCTTCTTTAAATTAACTCATTATGTGTTTAATTCAACTTCAAAATGTAGCCATGTCCACTCTCCTTGTGAGAAATTAGTTAAGAATTTACTGTATACTCAGTGCAAAACCTGTTTTGTTCTGCTTTACACCAAAGCAGCCTGCAACAGGGAGGGTTGCAGATGTAACAGTATTGGGTGAATCCTAGACAGCCTTCCATCTAAAATTAAGTGGAGGGGGAATCATCATACACACATATCAGAAGCTGAGACCATTGTTATATTACAGAAAGTGCACTTATTCTCGCAGTCTACCACCCTAATTTAATGTTAGTCACCCTTCTGCCCTAGATACATACTAACCTTAACCTCCAAGCAACTCTAGTCTCAGTAAAAAGTTTTAAAGTATATGAGGAACGACTGCATAGGTGAGGGTAGCAGAATGAGGCTTTTGTCTGTGAGTTGCTAACTTTGTGGCAGGCCATGACTCTGAGTTTCAGGTAAATGTGCATGTGGGCAGGGGAAGGTGCATTACTTTATAGACATGTGCGATTCGTTTTGTTCCGAAACGAAATTCGGACGTAATTTCGGAGATTCGGATGTATCCGAATTACAGCTAAAACGAATCCGAATTCCCGATTTCCGAAATTTCGTCCGAATTTCGTTAGCGGTAGTCCGGTCGAATTTTTGTTTTTGGACAAAATTTCGTTTTTAGCGGTAGTCCGGTCGGAAATTCGTTTGCGGATGAAATTTCGTTGCAGCAAAATGACTTAAGCCCCTGCCCCTTACCAGGCCATGTGCCCTCGGCATTGGGAGGGTGTCCCCATGCCGATGGGGACAAGGGCCTCTCCCCCACAACCCTGACCCGGTGGTTGTGGGGGTCTGCGGGCAAGGGGACTTATTTGCATCGGGGTACCCCTTTAAATAAGGGGGCACCCAGATGCCGCCCCCCCCCTTGTGAATGAGTAAGGGGTACTTGTACCCCTACCCATTCACTAAAGGGTTAAATCAAATAGTTAGTAAAAAGTCCAGACTTATGATAAAATCCTTTAATTGAAAATAAAAACAAACAGTCAATTTTTGACTATACCTTTAATAAAAAAAATGGCTCCATTGATGTAATCCAGCGTCAATCACGGTGCAAGACCCCCGCCGACCCGCTGCAATAAAAAAAGTCCCCCATCCGCACGACCCCCATCCGAAACCGACGAAAACTCGCCGCAAAAATGACATTCAGCCCGAAAATAAACAGATGGACGGAGCTAGACGTGACATCACGGCTTATAACAAACAAAATACTGCAAAATCCGAATCAAAACAAAAGTAAACTAAACGAATGTTTTGCTGGTGCACTTTATTACTTTAGGTCAAAAAGATAAACAAACTTTTACAAAGAATGCTTTTTTTAGGTCATTGCAAAACCATTCAAACAATACTAGTTTTGTTTTAAAACCCGAAAAGATACTATAGATTAACAGAAAGACAAAAGAAGTATACATAACCGATAGTTCATCACATTGCTTATAAACCTTTGAAAATGTTCAATTGGAAAATGAGGCTTGCCTAATTACCATATTTATCAAACTTAATTAACAATCATGAAGATAAAACAATTTTTCTATTATAGATATCTGTATTCTTATATTTAATCAGAACTTTTTTAAGTCGATGAGTGTAATGAGTTTTCCCCACTTTTTATTTATAAAATTACAGTGACAGCAAATATTCACCTTCAAAGAATGGTTAATTCCATTCCATCCTGCTATACATGTAATATGTCAAGTGGCTAAAATAAATATTGCAAATGTAGGGATGTAATATTTTTTGAATTTTTTGGGACTTGGCATCAAGCAGTGAGCTGCAGTCTACCTATCTGTATCTCTGCAGAGTGATCTCTAAGTATAGAATGTGTTTTCTCTGACACTGATTTCCAAAAGTATTAGAACAGAGCAACTTAACAAAGAACAGGCCCATAAAAAACAGAACAAAGAGAAAACCCATACTCGGCAGCCTGTCGGTACCATCCACTGCAGTGGAAGGAAGGACTTCACTGCCTCTAATGCCGGATCACCACCAGTCAAAAAAAGAGCCTTGACTTGGCTGAGAGAAGCATGTAATGATCCAGAGAGTTAGTCTTTTTCTCTCACACGGCTAGAATGCTCAGTTGCAGGGGTCTGGAGTGGAACTGAGCATATAGTACTGCTTTAAAGGTCAAGGACCCTCATGCAGAATCTTACCAAGGGCTGATCCTTGGTTTTTGGAGTCCACAACTGTAAATGTAAATGTGGAGAAAAAAATCTTTGCTGGGGAGGGGCGGGGGCAGAAACATCTGGGCCTGGTATGTATCTAGAAGTCTCAAGTATTCTGTGAGTGGGAGCCAGTGTTGATTTCTGGAGGAGAGTATCCACCTAAATTGCTGCAGCATTCAATTAATTCTGTGGATATCTGTCCTAAGAGTCTGTTTAGACTGGGTCTTTGTATTCTGACAGCAGCCGTTGTCAGAATACAAAGAAAAAACCCCCATCAAATAGAGCAGCAAAGAGAAGGGAAACAACCATGGATTACAGTAAGGCACACATTACAGTATTGTTTTATGTTAAAAAATCTGAGGGTTTAATGTCACTTTAAGTGTCCAAACAGCATAGTCTATGTTCAGAAGGTACAGAGAAAGACTTTTGTCAGAGATGAGAAAATATAAAGCGGTTAGAGCCTAGTCTAGTCTTTGAGACCATCAACCATCACTGTTTGGGATATCATGCTCTGTACCTCATCCATCTTCCCTTGTTGCAATGTGCAGTAAATCAGTTCTCATTCTTATCTCACTACAGTGGCAGGCACCAATCTTTTTACAACCTGAGAAAAGAACAACATTGAGATTGAATGTGCCTGGGATCTTATTGTCTAGAAAGTGTTTAGAACATTCACAATGTTGGTAATGGTCATCTGGAAGTCATTTATTTAAGATCAGTATCAATAGGATTACACAAATAAAGTATGCTTTGCAAAGAAAGCAGTAAATACTTACCGCTCCCACTGCTTATGCTGCTGATCTCTGCTCTAGTAAAGGAAAACCACTTTTTGAAGAATCTGCATAATCCGACACTCCTTGGAGTGTCTTAGAGGATGGCAAATTTCTCAAATTTGACTACAAATGTGAAATACCCTTTTAAAGAACAACTATGGGGTAAGTGTTTTGCCCCATAGTTCTACTAAGGGTCTCAGGAGGACATATACTAACATCCTCCCGTGACCCAAAGTTCAGTATATTGTGAGCTACAGCTCACAGTATACTGAGACTGCCGCAGCCGGGACGGATCCCGACATTACTGTCGAGATCCACCCAGCTGCGTGAGTGACAGCAGGCTCTGCCTATCTAGAGACAGAGCCAGCTGTGCCTGCCCCCTCCCTCATCCGCTCCGCCAGTCAGTGCTGGAGGATCGGAGAGGGGAGGGGGGAATCCCTGCAGGGAGCTGTGAGTGACAGTCACAGCTCCCTGCCGGGACATGATCGAGAAGTGAGCGAGCGATGGTATGTGTTCTCTCACTTCCCGATCTATTGAGCTGACGTGTGACAGTTTCATTGTCACACGTCGGCTCGAACTATGAGGTCGAGTGAAAATCACTCACCTCATAGTTCTCCTTTAATTTCTTAAGTTCTAGCTGACTTCCACATAACCAAGTTTTTTTTTTATCTAGGGTAAAGGAAATGTAAAGTTTTTAAAGATATTCATATAAAAGAGACACCTAACTATGAAAAAAAAACCTATCTAATAGTTCTGTTTTACTGATCTTCATCCCAATGCAAATCCTATGGGGTTGATTTACCAAAGGAATATATAGTATTCACTTAACAAACTGAATTTTCACTACTTAGCTTAGTGCAGGGGTCTCAAAGTACAGGCCTGTCGGCCAACTGAGGCTTGCGAGCCAGTACTATGTTGCCCCTCAGCCAGCTAACAAGTCAGGCATGTGGTCACGGACTGTGTATCTGGCTTGAGAGAGCAGTTAAACGGCCTGCATCCCTGTCGGATGCAGACCGCAATGCTGCTTCTCTGTGGGGGCACTCGGATCCTTTTTGGCCAGCACTCTGAAACCCTTCAATGAAGGCTGGCCAAAAATATGGATTTGTAAGGTCTGCATCAGACCATACTAATAAACCACTAGATCAGGGATCGTGCCTCCTCCCTACAAAAAAGTAAGCCGGAGAGGGTGTTCCTAGTTTTATTTTATAGGTGGGGGTGTGTGTGTTTTTGTGTGTGTGTGTGTGTGTGTGTGTGTGTGTGTGTAACCCTGTAACTTGCAGCGGGTATCCTCAATCTGGTGTTTACAAGTCACAGCTGTCACCTGTTCAAGTTAATGATTAGTTGAAAGCCGCTGCATGTAAACGCCTGCACACCGCATGTAGGTGCAAAAAATGGTATGTGATATGATTACATGTAGTTAGACATGTGGTGTGCAGGTGCTTACATTCAGGGGCTGTCACCTGATCATTAACTTGAATGGGTGACAGCTGCTGCTTGTAAATGCCAGATTATGGATTCCTGCTGCAGGAAAATGCAAATTCCTGATGCAGGAATCCCAAATCGCACCTAAACTTACAGATATGAATGGGGCCTTATTGTGAGTATATTAGTGCCCTTAGTACCATACCAGATATAGTTAAATTTTATTTTTAAGTATGAAATTTGGCAAGCGGCCCCCATGGGAGAAAAAAATTTGTTGAGAGGCACCCGATAGAATTGAGTTTGAGACCCCTAGCGTAGTGAAAAGAGTGAAACTTTGTTCAGCTCAATCAACCAGCCATGTTCCAGCAAAAATCGTTTAGGCTTCAGTAAAATATTTTAGGCTTCATTGTGATTACAGTAAAATCTCTGTTACCCGGTATTCAACTAACCAGAACTCTCATCTAACCCCAAAAAATACCCTGTGCACTCACTGTTCTGCTGATCTGCAGCATGTATTATCCTGGAAACGAGTGTGTGTCTGTTTGCCTTAATTTGCTTTAAGTATGGCTGTAGTATGGGGTCTGGCATTAGTTAGACCTATTTTTAATAGTACCATCTTGAAAAGGGGGGGGGGGGGGGGTTACTGTACTTTGTTTTTTCATTTCTACATGCCTTGATAAGCCTCATGCAGACAACACATGATGAATGATGAAACAAAAGGAAAAACACTGCTTCTTTGAAGCAATGAAGCGCACACAAAGATGCATTGGTTAAAAATCTAGTAGTCATTTTTCACAGTGATCTCATTTTTAAGACACATTAGTAATGTCTGTAAAATGGCTTGCTATCATTTTTATCTCCAAGGTCTGTGGCATTCTCTCTATGGCTGACCCTAAGACATTAATGCACACTTTGCATCATCCGCATTAGACTATTAGCCAAGCTCTAGTATACATTTCCAAGCCTAGAATGATGCTGCAAGAATTGTTATTCATGTTTAAAAGACAGTCAAATTATATCCTAGATCCTTTAATTTTGTGTATGTATATTTTAGAATTAATTTCAAAATTGTCATAGACTGTATTACTAATTCTTAAAATTGAGAGTTTAATTGAATGTATTGATCGATGGCTAACACAGTACAACACACTACTACTGTGCTTATCTTGAGGTCAACAGCTAAATACACAGCTGGAAAAAAAATATGCAAATGGTCTTATTTGCCAAATGTTATTCCTTCAGTTTTGTGATTTATACCCCTCTGCTAGTTAGCACAACCATATAGATGATAGATAGGAATAGAGTAGTGTCACCTCCCTGGAAAACAACAGCATTCTTAAATGTCAGCACATGTGCTTCTCTTCCCAGTTTCAGTAATGCAGTACATGGGATGAAAAGAAGCTATTAAGAAAAAATCAAGTTCTTCTATGTGAATGTATGTGAAATATGTTTATTTATTATTACACAATTGCATAAAAAAAATGTATTTTTGGATTTGCTATGGAGGTGGGGAATGTTGAGTCTGTCAGGGTTATTCACAAAAGGGTGAAGAGTTTGGAGAAGGCAGGAGAAGTGAACAATCTAGGACAACATAGCTGAACTAGAAAGTGAACTGAATTGCAGAATTTTTCCAAGTCAGCTATTTTGGCCTAGATTGTTCACTTCTCCTGCCTTCTCCATACTCCTCACCCTTTAGTAAATAACCCTGTGTGTATCAATGTCTGCCAGTCACCACACTAATCTGAGATCTGTATTAAGTGGAGGACAGTTGAGTGCACTGAATATGCTGCTACTTGCACATCACGCCTGCTGTATCTGTACAGCACATGCCTCCTTGGCCACCTCACCAACCTCCTCCCTCACATCACATACCTCACTTCCATTTCCCCCCACAACACATCAGTTCTGACAACCTCATCCTCACCTTGCTCACAGGGAATGCATCCTGTCCACATCCATTACCCCCCATCCCTCCACATCCCAGCAGTGACACCTACCCCCATCCCCACAGTCACAGAGGAGCACATTGCTTCTAACACCCTCACCCCTACCCCTTACTATATGAGCTTCTAGAATGTACATTTCTTCAACCGTAAGGTTACCAAATTTTCAAAATGAAATCCAGGGACACCGTACTGACCACACCCACTTTTAAACACCCACATTTGTAGCCACACCCTTACAAAATTGGTCACAGAGGACTGGAACAAGAGGCAGACATTTAAGGTGTAAAGACAAAATAAATGGATTTTAAATGAGAGGCACCAAGATAAGGATGCATAGTTAGGAGGGACACCTTGTTGCCTTGCAGGCTGGCTGGTGAGTGTGCTAGGAAATGTCTGTTTTTGTTGTTCATAGAGGTTTGTGAACAAAGTGGCTGCAACTAAGTCAAGTTGAAACATTGGCTTTGTGCTTCTTTTTGGAATGCTTCTTTTTTCTTTTCTGTCACTTTTTTAAACTGCACTTTTCCCTTTCTAGTTTGCGGCTCTGGTTAGGGAGGGGTTAGTTTATCACAGATGTCTCTTATTAATTAGGTGTAATATAAGCAGGTGCACAACTCACATTGAGCTTGCTCACAAAGTGGCTGAAACTAAAGGTGCCCATACACCTTACGATTATCATACGATAATCGTATTCGACCGACTTTTCGTACGACAATTGTAACGTGTGAATAGAGTGCCGACCGATAGTACTGTACAATCGTACGACTTTTGACGGTCAAGCATGTTTGAAATCTTTTGTCGATCGTACGATGTTCGCATGGTTGGTGGCGCTTCCGTCCGTCAAAAGTTGTACGATTAACACTGCGCATGCTCAAACTAAAATCGTTGCGGTAGTTAAATCGTTTTTTAACTACCGCTGATTGAACCTTGCGATAATCGGGGCAGGATGGGGCCGTCGTATGAAAATCGTACGATGGTTCGATCATCGGACAAAAAGTTTCGTCCGATAATCGTAAGGTGTATGGGCACCTTAAGTGGTGATAAATCATTGACATTTGAACAATTGCAGTTTAACCTGTAAGTAGTATCTTTAACTTCCTATAACTAATATACAGCTATTCCTCACTTAATGACCGAGTTCCGTTCCTACGACCAGGTCGTTAAACGAATCAGTCGTTAAGCAAGGAACTGTATACAGTACTGTACTGTATTAGTGTTGGAGATGTACAGTACTGTACAGTGTACTGTAAATCTGTCAATACAGTACTTACTGAGATTAGCGGAGAATGGAGTACAGCACTGAAGACGGTGAGATGACGCACTGCCGCTGCCATGTTTCCGCACGTACGGTCGGAGACCTGGTCGTAAGTGCGAGTGGTCGCAAAACAGGTAAGTTGTTAAGTGAGGAGTATCTGTATAACTGGGATAATGTATACTAGTATGGTTGAAGGGTTTGTTCAGTGTACACTGTGCCACATGTATACACAAATGGAGCCAGAGCGCCAGGATGAATACCGCTGTGACAGATGTGAGCAGGTTGCCTCTCTGGAAGCTCACATTAGAGATCTGGAAGAGCACATTGCAACACTGAGGAGGCTTGACAACCTTGAGAGGAGTTTGCTGCTCACTGAGCAGGCAGTTAATGGGGTTGATCTGGAAAGTGGAGGGTTAAGTGAGGATGATCAGGTAGAAAGCTGGGTTACTGTAGTTGGAGGGAGTAGCAGGGGCTCACAAAAAAGGAAGGCTAGCCTGTGTTTGAGCACCCAAACAAATTTGCCAACATCTATTGCGTAAAGATGTACAGGGGAAATTCAAAGTTAGCATCTGTGATGGACCGCCTACAAAGTACCCAGCAAAATTATATAACTCATTTAGGGAAAATGGAGGTCTGAGGGGGGTCTCCATAGTCCTGGGTCCATAGTCAGGGGGAAGGAGGCTGGCCCTCAGGCCCCTCCGGGATCCCAGGACATGGTGGATTCTGTGAAAGCATCCCTAGATGTTACTGCTACCCCTACCAGCCAGGAGAGCAGCCCATCTAGTCCGGGTGGTGAGTGTAATAAGGCAGGCCTAGACAGGTAGTGATAATAGAGGATTTTATAATCCAGTGGACCGATAGAATAGTTTGTCGCCCGGATGGCCTCAACTGGATGGTTTCCTGTCTCCCTGGTGCCAGGTTTCGACATGTGGTGGACCAGGTGGACAAATTACTGGGAGGGGCTGGGCATGACCCAGCTGTCCTTGGTCCTTGCTTGGACTAATGACAGAATACATAGAAGATAAAGGACCCTTAAGAATCAATTTAAAGAACTAGGTTGGAAACTGAAGGGAAGGACGTCCAAGGTAATATTTTCTGGAATATTACCTGTGCCATGCACAACACAGGAAACACTGGGTCGACTTTTCATTGGGGTACTACCTATATGCTAAAGATGGTCTTCACCTAAATGGAAGGGGGTTTGCTGTGCTGGGAAGGTTGGAGGAGTATTTAAACTAAGATTGAGCGGGGAGATAGAGTTAGAATATAATGGGGCAGATATGTCAGACGGGTCAGACTATAATGGAGGGTGGAACAGGGGAAGATGGGGGGGAGGGCAATGGGAAGAAGACAAGGAGATTCTCATGTTACAAACAAACATCGTATATTACAGTACTATTTGTACTTAAAAAAAAGATACAGTTTGTACAAGTGAAAAATGTAAAAATGGATTGAAATGTTTGTTCGCCAATGCCAGAGGTTTGCCAAGCACAATAAGAGAGTTGGAAGCTTTGGTGCGTGAGGAGTACTATTATATAATTGGTATTGCTAAATCTTGGCTTTGTTCTTCACATGATTGGGCTGTTAATATTCCTAGCTATGCTCTCTTTAGGATAGACCGGGTAAAACAGGAAGGTGGCGGTTATCTAAAAGTGAGTATGAAAGAGGACTTTGTTGATGGTGAGTGTGATGGTGCTGAGGCATTATGGGTGGAGTTCAGGGGCGGACTGATAACACAAAGGGCACCCGGGCAATATGAGTTTATGGGGCCCCTTTGTGCTCCACCCATAAATAAGCCCCACCCACATGTACATTCTTGTGTTACAGGAATTTTGTTTCCATACTATTTTTAATATTTTTAATATAACAGATCTATTCACTAAAAAGTGAATTGCAGGGGAATTGGTAGGAGAATCTCAAATCTAGATTACAGTAGGCAATTTGGAAAGTGAGCTAAAGGGCAGAATTTGTATGGTTTGGCTATTTTGACCTATTGTGCCAGTTATCCTGAATGGCAAGATAATTAGTAGTAGAATGGACAGAAGAACTGAATGATCTAGAACCGGAGCGGGGGTTTGGGTACATATTGCATGTGCGATATGCAAACCCTCATCACCCCCCTGCTCCAGTGCCTGTGATAAGGCTCACAAATGGTCAGTCCGCCCATGACCAGGACCACTGCGCGCAAACCTCAGACCAGCACCAATGCATGGCAGATCTCAGACTAGACCCAATGCATAGCAAACTTCAGACCAGAACCAATGCAGGACAGACATCAGACCAGAACCAATGCAGGACAGACATCAGACCAGAACCAAGGCAGGACAGACATCAGATCAGAACCAATGCACGGAAGACCTCAAACCAGAACCAATGCACAGCAAACCTCAGACCAGAACCAATGCAGGACAGACATCAGACCAGTATCAATGCACTGCAAACTGCAGACCAGGACCATTGTATGACAGTCCTAAGACCAGAACCAATGTAAGTAGTAAGAAATGCACAGAGTGGCAAATATGCAGCAGTAAATAACACAGAGTTCAGTAGTAACGAAAGCGAAGCTCAGCATCAAGTAACACACAGCACGCAGAGGTCAGAAGGTAGTAATGCACAGAACGCAGAGGTCAGAAGGAAGTAATGCACAGAACGCAGAGGTCAGAAGGAAGTAACGCACAGAACGCAGAGGTCAGAAGGAAGTAACGCACAGAATGCAGAGGTCAGAAGGTAGTAATGCACAGAACGCAGAGGTCAAAAGGAAGTAACACACAGAACGCAGAGGTCAGAAGGTAGTAACGCACAGAACGCAGAGGTCAGAAAAAAGTAACACACAGAACGCAGAGGTGATAAGGTAGTAACACACAGAACGCAGAGGTCAGAAGGTAGTAACGCACAGAACGCAGAAGTCAGAAGGAAGTAACACACAGAAGGTAGTAACGAATAGAATGCAGAGGTGGAAGGTAGTAACGCACAGAACGCAGAGGTCAGAAAATAGTAACCCACAGAACGCAGAATGTAGTAACGCACAGAACGCAGAGGTCAGAAGGTAGTAGCGCACAGAACGCAGAAGGTAGCGCACAGAACGCAGAGGTCAGAAGGTTGTAGCGCACAGAACGCAGAGGTTAGAAGGTGGTAACGCATGGAATGCAGAGGTCAGAAGGTAGTAACGCACAGAACGCAGAGGTCAGAAGGTAGTAACGCACAGAACGCAGAGGTCAGAAGGTAGTAACGCACAGAACCCAACGCACAGAACGCAGAGGTCAGAAGGTAGTAATGCACAGAACGCAGAGGTCAACAGGACGTAATGCACAGAACGCAGAGGTCAGAAGGAAGTAATGCACAGAACACAGAGGTCAGAAGGAAGTAACACACAGAACGCAGAGGTCAGGAGGTAGTAATGCACAGAATGCAGAGGTCACAAAATAGTAACGCACAGAACGCAGAAGTTAGTAACGCACAGAACGCAGAGGTCAGAAGGTTGTAGCGCACAGAACGCAGAGGTCAGAAGGTTGTAGCGCACAGAACGCAGAGGTTAGAAGTTAGTAACGCACAGAACGCAGAGGTCAGAAGGTTGTAGCGCACAGAACGCAGAGGTTAGAAGGTGGTAACGCACGGAATGCAGAGGTCAGAAAATAGTAACCCACAGAACGCAGAGGTCAGAAGGTTGTAGCGCACAGAACGCAGAGGTTAGAAGTTAGTAACGCACAGAACGCAGAGGTCAGAAGGTTGTAGCGCACAGAACGCAGAGGTTAGAAGGTGGTAACGCACAGAATGCAGAGGTCAGAAGGTAATAACGCAGAGGTCAGAAGGTAATAACGCAAAGAACGCAGAGGCCAAAAGGTTGTAGTGCACAGAAGAAAGAGTTCAGAAAGAAGTCAGAGGAAATCAAGCCATGATTTATGGGAATCAGTAATGTTATTACAAAAAGGCCAAAATCTCTTTCCTACTGTCTCTGCCTGCACTGTTCACAATAGTTTTGCCAATTCGCTCACAGATTGGATCTGATGCTGTCTGGGAAGTAAATGTTCAACCAATTTAGCCTTATTCACATGTGACATGTCCTTCATATCAAAGTGACAAGATGCAAAAGAGGCATGTTTTTGCTCACCTTTTCTCCTTCTTTGGAAAATTATGTAAAAAGCTGGAGAATCGTGGATGCTGTTCTAGAGCTGTGGAAAGTCCCCTGCCAGGCCCCCCCTGGTATTCACACACATCTATCTGCCAAAGCCATGAGCATCAGTGAGAGGAGGTAGCTGTGTGCTAAACTCCTCTCACTGACAGGCAGCTCTGCCTGTACGCTGCAGTCCTCAGTGAGCTGTCGGGCCGAGACTTAATAGGAAGAACGAATGTAAGATGACATTGCAGGACAGTCAGTAACCCAAAGAGGGTGACAGCTGCCACGGGCCCCGACGCACAGAACGCAGAGGTCAGAAGGTTGTAGCGCACAGAACGCAGAGGTTAGAAGGTGGTAACGCACAGAATGCAGAGGTCAGAAGGTAATAACGCAGAGGTCAGAAGGTAATAACGCAAAGAACGCAGAGGCCAAAAGGTTGTAGTGCACAGAAGAAAGAGTTCAGAAAGAAGTCAGAGGAAATCAAGCCATGATTTATGGGAATCAGTAATGTTATTACAAAAAGGCCAAAATCTCTTTCCTACTGTCTCTGCCTGCACTGTTCACAATAGTTTTGCCAATTCGCTCACAGATTGGATCTGATGCTGTCTGGGAAGTAAATGTTCAACCAATTTAGCCTTATTCACATGTGACATGTCCTTCATATCAAAGTGACAAGATGCAAAAGAGGCATGTTTTTGCTCACCTTTTCTCCTTCTTTGGAAAATTATGTAAAAAGCTGGAGAATCGTGGATGCTGTTCTAGAGCTGTGGAAAGTCCCCTGCCAGGCCCCCCCTGGTATTCACACACATCTATCTGCCAAAGCCATGAGCATCAGTGAGAGGAGGTAGCTGTGTGCTAAACTCCTCTCACTGACAGGCAGCTCTGCCTGTACGCTGCAGTCCTCAGTGAGCTGTCGGGCCGAGACTTAATAGGAAGAACGAATGTAAGATGACATTGCAGGACAGTCAGTAACCCAAAGAGGGTGACAGCTGCCACGGGCCCCGCCATGGCCGCGGGCCCTTGGGCAGCGTCCGAGTGTCTGAACGGTCAGTCCGCCCCTGGTGGAGTTAAATATATGTGCATAATGCAATGGTAATGGTTGGAGTTTGTTACAGGCCTCCCTGTGTTAATGAAGAACTAGAAACTCAGCTCCTTAAACAGATGGTAAGGGCTGCAAGGGCAGGGACAGTTGTATTAATGGGAGATTAACTATCATGACGTTGACTAGCAAAATGCCATTGGTGGAACAGTAAAACGGCAGACATTTAGAAACGTATTGCATGACAAATTTATGGTACAGTTTGTAGAAGCTCCAACTAGAAACGATGCTCTGCTGGATCTGGTAATCTTAAACAATGCAGAGCTTATCACAAATGTTCATATAAAAGAACATTTGGGTAGTAGTGACCATAATATTATTTCATTTGAAAAAATAAAAATCCTTCAGGAGAGCAAATTCTCCAATGCTGAAGGCTGGTCTTAAAGATCTAGACTGGGCTGGCATATTATCATCAAAAAAACACAGAACAGAAATGTTTCGAATCAATTGTCTACAAACACATTGCAACATATATTCCTGTAAGCAATACGATTAAAAGGCTAAAAGTAAAACCAGTGTTAATGCATTATCTAAGAATTTCCAATCTCATTATATACCCCTGGAGTAAAAACATCTCTTAACCTGTTATTACTTATGGTATTAAGGTTTGTACAAGCAATACAGAAATAGATTTGAGTCCAAAGAGATCCATTCTGACTGAATCTCTTCCCAATTCTTTCCTTCCTAACATTTTAGTCTAGTTTTAGTCAGTTGAAGAAAATGTTATTGACTAAAACTATAACTAAAAATGTATTAGTCGACTAAATTAACACTGAGTAAAACCGATGTGGCCTACATCCAATGTTTAGAAAACCATAAAGAATAAGAAAAGAACATTTAAAAGATATATGAATGAAGGAACACTGTCATCATTTGAAAGTTACAAAGAATATAATAAAATATGTAAAAAGAAAATAAAGATTGCAAAAATGGAAAATGAACGACAGGTTGCGAAATAGTGTAAGAGAAAAACTAAGGTGAACAAAGCACCTGAACGGAATAACTTACACCCTTGCATCCTAATTTTTAGAGACTCTTTAATGACTGGCTTGGTACCAATGGTTTGGCACAAGGCCAATGTGGCCAAAGGATCAAAGTATTTTCCAAGTAATTACAGACCTGTAATACTAACTTCCATAGTTTGGAAGATACTTTTAAGATACTTTTGATAAAGGATCACATTCACATGTTTTTGCTTGAAAATACCATTATAAGCAATGGTCAGTATGGATTCACAAGACAGAAGTTGTCAAACAAATCTACTTTATGAGGAAGTGAGTAATAAATTGGACAGTGGAATGACTGTAGATATAGTATATTTGGACTTTGCAAAAGCATTTGACACAGTTCCCCACAGGTGGATAATATATAAGTTAAGGTCTGTAGGTATAGAGTATTCAGTCTGTAATTGGATAGAAACTTGACTTAAAGACCGTTTTACATAGTTACATAGTATTTGAGGTTGAATAAAGACATTAGTCCATCAAGTCCAACCTATTAGGATCTCATTCTAGGAGTAGACAACTTTGAAAACTTTTAAAAACAATACTGGGCTGAAAACTCACTGTTTAGGTGGACAAGATGAGGTCTTGCAAATCAGAAGAAAGGCTGTATGGATCGCTCAGCAGTGTCTTGGGGCGATCGGTGTGGTGAGAGATAGTGGTGACAGCTAGGGGGCTCCTGTGGCTGGAGCGCAAGAATTTGCCGTCCTGTAGCCTTGTTTGTACACAGGCTCTGCACTGAGGGTGTTCGTGCCGTCCAATACCGTGGGAGGTCAGCTGGCCAGGCTGAGACCCGACGGCTGAACGGGAGCGAAAGTGCCGCTCTGTAGCGGTTTGAAAACTGTCCGCAGTCGTTGTGACAGATCGTTTTTGAAGACAGGCACGGGGCTGGAAACCAGTGCGGTCTATCTCGCTGGGTGATGGGAATGTCAATTGGGCAATTTGGCTACGCATTTCGAGGTTCAAGACCTCTTTGTCAAGCCAGAACTGGCACCTTAGTACCATGAATTATTCATGACAGTTGTAGAGTGAGGTAAAGGAGTCTTCTGGAGAAAGAAATAATACAAGAAAGACGTTAGTTCCCTGAATATTTGGTGCTGCTTACCTTGAATATTAAGCCCCCCTACATTATAAAAGACAAGGATAGTAGTCACCACAGGGTTACAAGAATATCTCTCTTCATACACACTTGTGCAGGTGTGGGGTTTGGAATAGAAAAGGAACATAGAAAAGGCAGGAAAAGGGGCAAGAAGAAAAGAGACATATAAAGGCAACAAAAGTATTGGGTACAACTTTACCAGCGATAAAAGTTACATCACATGAAGCAAACCAAAGTGCCCAGTACATTGCAACAAAACAAACTGCACTGATTGCGCTGACATCCATGCCAAAAGCTTTGAAATCCCCAGGGAAGGAACGTTTCTGGTTTAGAGGCTGTGCAGCTAGGTCAATAGTAAGAAAAATTCTGTAACTACCATGCCTAATATCAATCTTAAAAGATAAGAATAAAAGTAAAAAAATAATCCCCATACTGAGGAGTGGATATATAATCCCCTGCATAGCTAATCAATAGAGTTAGTGGTGGAACATAGTAATCCTTCAGTCAAAGACTCAACCATCAAGATGTTTGCCATTTCCGCATCTGTGAACTAGGGATGCACCGATACCTTGGCAGGCGAACAGCCCGCCAAACGCCCTGATAGTTTGTGTGTTCGCCGAACACGCGAACTAGCAACGTTCGACTCGAACTGTTGTTCGACTCGAACATTGAGCCCATCCCTATTAAAGTGACCCAATCGGAGTCTATTGAAAGAGCATATCTGAGCTTTTGCATGAGTTCCTCCTTGTCTTTAAAGTAATGGAGTTGACATACAAAGTCCTGCTTTTTTATAGTTTGAATAGTGTTATTTTTAAGTGTTCCTTTAAATAAAAAGATTTCACATTTTGAAATGCATCTCTAAAAACATTTTTACAGCTCGCAGTATACTGAGCCTAGGGTGACGGGAGGACGCTAGTTTGTGTCCTCCCGTTACCCTAAGGAGAGCTATGGGGAAAAGCCTTAACCCCATAGTTCTCCTTTAAGGTGGCCATACACTTTACAACCATCGCAAGACCTTAGTCTTGCGATGGTTGTAAAGTAATTAAAAAAACGTACGATCTGCCCATCTCCATCTGCCCCGCCTGAGACCTTCTGCATCTGCCCCTGCTGAAACCTTCTGCATCTACCTCTGCTGAGACCTTCCACCTGAGACATCAGGCTGGCACCCCAGAGCAGAGCGGAAGCACAGAGTATGTAACAAATGAATATACTATTCTGCATTGTTGTATAATGTATTGCGGGATTTGTAGTTCTCTCTAGCCAGTTGCCATTCTGCATTGTATAAAGTATTGCTGGGATTTGTAATCCTCTGTTGGGGTATAGGTAGTTATGCACCGATAATTAGGAAGTTCTAACAGTCTACATGGTAGGGGGCGCAATACTTGCCTTACCCCAGGCACTGACAACCCATGATACGCCACTGCTTGCAATGCTGCAGTGTAACATAGTAACATAGTAGGTAAGGTTGCATAAAGACACAGGTCCGTCTAGTTCAACCTATGTATAAGTATGTATGTATGCATGTATATGCTTGGCGCTAGTAGTTCCCATATCCCAGTATATTTAAGTACTCAAGAAACTCATCTAAATGTTTCTTGAGTTTATCAATGCTATCAGCAGATACTACGGACTGTGGAAGGGAATTCCACATTTTAACTACTCGCACAGTGAAAAAAACCCTGCGAAATCAGATTAAACCTCCTCTCTTCTAATCTCTTGCTGTGTCCTCGTGTCATTAGTATAGTTCTTGGTGTAAACATTCTATTCCGAATATTGTTGTCCCCATTTATGATTTTGAAAATTGCAATTAGGTCCCCCGTCAAGCGCCTCTTTTCTAAGGAGAACAAATTTAATTTCTTGAGGCGACCTTCATAGCTCAGGCCTTCCATCCCCTTTATTCATTCTGTGGCCCTTCTCTGGACTCTTTCAAATTCGAGAACATCTTTCCTGAGAGTTGGTGACCAAAACTGAACTGCATATTCAAGGTGAGGCTGAACCAGTGATTTATAAAGTGGTAACATTATGTTTTTACCCCTTGCCAAAATTCCTATTTTAATGCAGGATAATATCCTGTTTGCTTTGCAGGCCGCTGCTTGGCACTGCATGCTATTGCCAAATTTGTGATCTAGGAGCACCCCCAGTTCCTCCTCTATCTTTGACTTCCCCAGTGGTGTACCCCCTAGCTAGTAAATTCACAATTTGCTCCCATGTGTATAACCTTACATTTTTCGATATTAAATTGCATCTGCCATCTTGCAGCCCACTCCTCGATTTTACTAGGTCCTGCTGAGGCGAGTTTATGTCTTATTGAGAATTTACTGCCCTACACAGTTTAGTATTATCCGCAAAAACCGAGATATAACTATTTGTACCAATCTCTACATCGTTTATGAATAAGATAAATCGGTCCCAAGACTGATCCCTGAGGCACCCCACTCACAACTTTTGCCCAATTTGAAAAATTATTGTTCTACATGGGCTTTTGCAGATACTCATGCATTGTGATGCACAAAAAAATCTGTTAGTATAAATTGTTAGTATAACGTTAAGATAACATCAAGTCAGGTTTGCCTTGACATACATTAGCATGACGTGACATTTTCACAGGTATGGGATCTCTAAAATTCCAAATGACACTGCTTTTTTATGTGAGAATTTGACACTCATCTAGCTGCAAATGTATGCAAAACGTTATGTTTTAACACAAATTATTAAAACAGTTTAGACTTTGTTTTGTATTGACTTGCTGTTAAGTGTGTTGGGTATTTTTTTGCATTATATTGTTCTTTAAATGACCTGCCTAGGTGCACCTTACTTTTACTATGTATAAACTGCTGCGAGTGGTTGCCATTTTTACTATGTAAAACAAAGTGCAAGGTTAACACCCCTGTGTCCAAATGGGTACTTTTGCCTACCACCTTCTGTCCTATAATCTTTACTTACTGTCTCACTTTCTGCTCCCTCAGCAGGAAGTAAGAGTACATTTCTTCAAAGTGAGAGCAAATTCCTTTTTGAACAATTGTGACTAGTCAAGTGAATCTTCCCAGTGGGGCAATAAACAGCAATGAAAACCTAGGTTGAGCTGAAACTCTATGGAGCTCGCTAAGAGTGTCAGTGTGCTTTGAGGTTAATGACATATTTAAATAGTAAACCAGGAAGTTATCTAATTGTCTTGGGCATTAGAAAGAATTGGCTATGTTCCCCTAAAGTAAAAGTATGAAGCTTAGGCATACCACAGTGATATGTTATCCAACCCATGTATTTTTAATGCTTTTCAATATTAGCACTATTTTAACCAAATTTTCATTTTAGATTGTTATCTTGAAAGGAAGGTTAAGCGCTTACATCTTGCATATTTTATTAGAAAATGTATATTGCTTTTGGACTTTCTGATTGCTTGGCTTATGTCAGATTTCAAAAGCGAATGTAATTTATTTTACAGCCAGATCTGAAGTTGACAATAAGCCTCCATGGATATACTTAAACCATCATGTCCAAATGAAAAAAATGCAGGTACGTGCTGTGTTAAATGGTCTTTGCTAAAGAAAACACAACTGGTTGTCAACTAAAAAAGAATATAGAGATTTCTTTCAGTTAAGAATTGTTACTTTATAAATGCATAATAACAAAATGGGGAAAGGAGAGGCGCCTTAAATAACAATAAAGTGGACAAAAAACTCCTGGGTTCCAACGTCAATCTATAATAAGCAAGGTTCCCCGAAAAAAACGGAATCCCAAAATAGGAGCTGTCTATAATAATCAAACAGGTAATGATAATGTAGCAAATTTTAATGAGAATTAATAATAAAGTAGAAAAACATATAAATACACCTACTGACAAAGAACATCTAAAATCAATTAAAATGACAATAAGTCCTCCCTGATATAGCCCAGTGTTGATTGATATAGATGAAAATCTAGTGACCGTTAATGGTGGTCACTAAGAGTCACTGATATTGGACACAAGCGCTGTGTTAGGCAAGCAAATACTCAGTATCAAAGAAGAGAAAAAAAAAGAAAAAAAAAAAGGGAAAAAAAAGAAAAAAAAAGAAAAAGAAGGAGTTACTCACTTCTGATGTGGTTTAGGTGGTGAGACAGTTCCTAACAAAAAAAGAAACTTCAAGCATGCATGAGGTAATGGTCACAATGGCTGTCCCAGACTGTTGGTCCCCGGTTTCAGCAACTTTATTTTCCTGTATGTTGGTATAGTTGCTGCGAGGTCTGCTGTGGATCCTCCAAGTCGGCTCCTGCCTATATAGTTGTAAGCCCCAGATTTAAATAAATTCTTTCAGTCTCGTACACGTTTGCATAAAAGATGATAACTATAAACTATAGACATAAGCTCTAGATCTGGTTCGTGGGTGCTCTATATCTCAGGTCTGATATATCAGAGGGTCTGTCTGAGGGTTTGTAAACGGGAAGCAGATCTCCCACATGTCCCCATTTATAACTGGATAATACTGAATGGGATGAATGCAGCTGCATTTGTACGAGACTGGAAGAAGCATTTGCAACGCATGTATACAATTGGAGAGGCAGATCATATTTCCCCTTCTACATTGTATCTAAGTGAATATGATTATATTTACATTCATGTATACAATTACATAGCATTCAAATCTATATGTATATACATGTGGTTACAAAGTTTCAGAATATGAGTTATAAAGATCCGGCCATCACATATATATCATACCGAAAATAATTAGTTTAGAATAACCTACTTAGAATGAGAACAAGTTAAATTATAATTGTGTGGTTACCTAAATACATGGAACATACATACAACTAAATTGTATGCATGTAAAGGAAGCACAATGTTTGAGTGGAGGGCCACTCCAGAGGTATCAATAAAGTCATGTTTGAAAGGACAGAGATGAAAGGGGACGGGGAGAGTGGATGTTTCACAGATAGCAGCTGAAATTGACCATATCATTCAGACCTGGTGCCTCATAGGACCCAGTTTGGTGGATCCATCTGCACTCTCTCTGTAGAAGGAACTTGTCCCAATCCCCTCCACGTTTATGTTGGTGAATCCTATCCAGTGCAGTGAAGCGAATTCCATCGCTACGTCCATTATGTGCATTTACAAGTAATAAAAGCCTGCGTGCAAAAAGATTAATATCCTTGATGACGTTAAATCTGTCCGGTGGTGCCTCAGGACAAAAGGTTAGGCCCTTAGAGATGAGACCCAACTCCACTTCCGTGAAGGTATAGGGGCTTAGATTGATAACTTGGAGATTGTCTACATTTAGGGGCGTTTGAGGAGATATATTGATCATAATTGTTTTTTTTGTACTTAATAGGACTACGGGGGGGGATGGGGATCTATGTTTTGTCTTTTTTTCCCCCTATATATGGGACTCCCTCCTTTGGAGTGGGGGTGGGGAGTCCCATTTCCCCTAAAAAAGGTTCCTCTAATCTAATAGTGCGTTGTTGCCTCCCTTTGTTCCTGGTATCTGTATCTGTATTATCCGGATTGTGTGTCTGTTTACTCTGTGTCTTGGAATCCTTCCAGGGGGCAGCGTTTCTACCAGTTTTTCCCTGTGAGCGCATATTATATCTCCTTTGATTAGGGGCTACAGTTTCCTCCGAGGAGGAAAGACCGGATTCTGTTCCTTCTGAGAAGGTGTCCCTCTCATCGTCCGTTCTCCTACTTTTATATGTCTCCCCCATATTGGGGGCCTGATTCCTACTCCAGTTCCTCCTCTGTCCCCACCTATATGCCACACCTCCTGCATATGCATTCCTGTCCCTTTCAAGTTTTGAATCCTATTGTAGGATTCTACCTGTACATTTAAATCTGTCACGGTCTTATCGAAATCCTCATAGTGTCTGAAACATTCAAATTCAGTGGTCAGAGTCTGTAATAGTGCATCAGCTTCTTTTAGTTCCCCAGTATAGTAGTCGATGAGCATGAGCACTTTATAAATGCATGCTATTTTAGAATTTGTTTTTTTCTTGTTTTGAATATCCGAATTCTGACCAAGATTCCTTATAATGATTCAGGATTCTTGGCGACCTGCTGTGGCCAGTTTTCAAGCCATCATTCTTCAAGGGAACCTGCCAGGATAAAAATATAGGAGTTACCAACACTGACTTGTTCTTGAAGTGACAAACTCCACACCTATAGTTCATATCCTTGCTTTTGTTTAATCATTAACTCTCTCACATAGAACTAGAATGTGCGTATCAGATGTTCTGACATTAATTCAGTAAACTAATAAATAAACGTAATAACACAAGCTTCGTGTTGAAGAGCCTATTCACCGTACTTTTTCACTAATAGGCACAACTGTTTATTGAAAAAGAATATCCCCATGATAATATTTATAGTAAAATGAAGTAAAATAGCTAGGAACATTAATAGCTTTCTGCAAATAAGCAAATAGTTAGAAAATGAAAAGAAGAATGGATATGCTGAAAATCATTCATTTCACTGCCTTATAATAGGCCCCTTGCAATGGAATTCTGAGATAAAAATTCAAGGAACTCAAATGAAATGTCAGTCATTTCTGAGATGAAAAGCCAGAGGCCCGAGATAAAAAAATTTAAGTTGTTATCTTAAAGACGTCATGTTTTATCTCGGAATGTTATTTTATTTTGTAGTTTTCCCCAGGGGATCTTCTGTATGTTATGGTATCTATATTATATATCTCATTATGTAGCTACCTAGCATTTCAAGAAGAATAGACTGTTAACATTTTCATAGCTTGTCACTCACTAAATTAAATCACTGCTGTATCTTTGTGGTTCCTTGGCAAGAAGCAAAGAGTGCACAGTATTTATGATCAGGTGACAGATTTCCAGTCATCAACTTAACCCCTTTATAACCAAATGCCATTGAGGCATAGATGACCAGACCAATTTTAGTACCTTCCACATGCATCAGTTTACCCCAAAATAATTCTTATGACTAATTTCCCTGATTAAATAGTTTGTGCATTGTTTTTAAGGCCAGATAATTAATTTGTTTGGTACACTGTTTTAATAAATAGGTTGCTCATTGTTTGTGTTATAATTATATCATCATGCATGTGTTAACAAGTGGACATTTTTGGAGTCAGTCTGCTCAATCCTTAGTTTGTTCAGTATATAAGCCCTTGATTTATTATTGCACCATAAAACTTTGCAATGAGCGATGGCTGTAGACCTTGAGAACTTGCTGAGGAATCGACTGGAAGAAAGAGGAGACTGTGCTAGTTCTGTAACCCATCATCAAGTTAAAGAGGTCTCACTATACAAATATATTCTTTATCTTGCTCCACAGGGGATAAAATGCATGTAGCACTTTGTTCCGTTTTGATAGGTGTTGCAGGAGGGGGCATATCAGCATGTCTCATCTACACAGTGGAACACACGGGACTCAACTCAAAGCAAAGGGGGTGGTAACAACTGAGCTGCACAACAGGAATGCCCACAAATTGGGCTTCATGGAGGGGTGGAGAAAAGCAATAATAGGAAAAAACATCTGATTTTCTTGAGAATCAGTCAATCAGTTCAACCTATTTACAGTTTATTCAACATAATTTATTTTTGCTCACAGATGGAACAGGAAAGACTAGCTGTGATAGAGAGAGATAATCAGTTACTCGTGGAGAAGATCAGTCACATTATGCGCACCAGAGGAAGCGTTGACAATTGGAACACTTCTTATATAAGAAGGTAAGTTATGCGGTTATAGAATTTAAGTATCATGGAAATGTTGACCAACTATAATTCATGGACCAGTTATAACAATGAAAGTAAGCATTATGCACATCTACTATATTTAAAGCCTGTAAGTAGTTAGCTGAAAGTGGACTAATACTAGCCATACATGGCTCAAATTTCAGATGATTCCTGCTAAATCAGCCAACAATCGAGCTTTGGGTGGCCCTGTAGGCACCACAAGGTCTACAAACTTCTATTACAAAATGAAAGGAGTTGGGTGGAAAATTGTCAGATGAACAGTGACTGGATCGAATCAAATGCAGTTACTGTTTGGGTATTTACACAGCCAAGAGTGCTGGCTGTCTGAATACAATTGCCAGCAGGTGAGATTCCTCCATCCGTGCTGTTTAACCCCTTAACCCCCATTGCTAAACAAAATAAATCTAGCTGTGTATGGCTAGATTACAAATGACAGAGCAGGCACTATAAGGTACATGCCCTTGCCTTCAACATGACCACTCAATTTTTCCAATCAATTCCTGAAACCACGAGAAACCTAACCTTATGGATGTGTAGCATGCATTTGCCTTTGCAGCTTTTACCACTGATTATAAAACATTTTATTGACTTTAATATTTTATGCTATAATGCTGGATAATCTCCCTGAAGGCCAGTCTGTATTGTCTGTCTGAGATTAAAACTGCTTTAACCACTTGAGTCTTAGGCCATTTTTCTCCCTAAATCCCCTTAAGTCCTGGTTTTTTTTTCTATTTTGTTATATCTTGGTTCCGCACATTATACTTTTAGCGTTTGTATTCAACCTCAACATATACATTTTTTTAGGACAGATAGGACATTAATTTGGTAGAATACTTGGATACATACAGTATATTTTTATTTCCTTGGTTTTTGTTGGCATTAAATAGTAAAGAAAAATGTAAAAAAAAATATTTTCATGTAATTTTCCCCAATGCAATGTTTACATAATGGCACACCCTTATACTGTATATTTACCATAAAATATATTCAACAAAGTCTGTTGATTTAAATTATATCACATTATCATTAGTGTGACGTTTATGTAATGTAGTGGGATGGTAAAGCTCATAGTGAACTTCTTCCCTTCTAATTTTGTCAGTATATTTGACTTTATGTATAGCCAAATTCTCTTTGGATTTTGTTAGATATTGCTTTTTGTTATCTCATTTCTTATTTCATATTCATTGCTGTATGCTCACCATGGATGGGTTTTGGGCATTCTATTTACCCTCACCAGTTGCAGCTATAATACATTTGTGGTCCGAGCCTTATCAAGTAAGTGATACCCCGCTGCCGCCCCCCCCCCCATGCCTGGGGG
>NW_017307195.1:601339-603419 GCF_000935625.1 Nanorana parkeri
GTGGAGTGCCTTGGCCTTCTTAGGACAGTATGCCTAAAAGGGGGCATACTCTGATTGTAAATTAAATGAATGAAAGCAAGGGGAATGGGCGGGTGGGGACGTTCGTGACCGCCGACGTGAATCCCCTGTGAGCCGTTAAAGGCACAGGCTCCTCCCACAAATCCAGGCTAGCCTCCGGCCAGCCTTCAAACGTAACCACTCACCCCCTCACCTACAAATTCATGCACATTCTTTTCAGGGCATTAATGGCAAAAATTGCCTGCCAACTTTAGCACAAGGTTGTTTTGAGGAATTGCATGCTAAATGTTTGGGGCCACTATGTCTTCACACATCAACAGTTGGCAATAGACAAAGGACCTGTAGATTCACTGGCCTTCTACCGCCATTTAAAGCTTGGAGTGCTGGTCTGGTATATCTAAGCTGGACTTGTCCAAGCTTTCCTAAATTTGAATGAAAACTCATAAAAATATATTGATATGACGCACTGCTCTTAAACCATGACAGAAGCAGTTCCAGACCCAAGTGAAGAAGTGATGCCTCATAAAGAGCTACAGAGATGTTAACATCTAATATTTGCTTTTTCCAATAGCTTAAAAAACCATCTCACAGGTATCAACAAGACAGCACATTTATGGACATTTATATCTCAGCTGAACAATGTTCATGCTATTAAAACCGAACTGCACTGCAGGCAAGCAGCTACAATCGTAGTTTGTAACTCTGTGAAGCCAATTATGTGAGAAGGCACCCATGCCAGGCAAAACAGTCATATCCTTGGCCTTGCAGAAGAACACAGTGTAGCCAAAAGCATTGGTCAAAATGCACCCCAAGCATGCTGATTGGGGAACAAAGTATCTGCAGAACATTGATAAGATTCAACCTAGGCAGTTGTCCGGTTAATCAAGAATGCTTGTCTGCTGTTACCCAAAGACATATAGAGCAATCAACAGCCCAATTCTGTCACAATTCAGCAGCAGGATTTCCTTTTGGGGTGATAACCAGTGTTTCTAACTGTTGGAACCTTATTTACACAGGGATTTTCCTCCTTGTTGTTCATGTTTCTGTTTTCCATTGAGAAAAGACATGACAGTGGTTATGTGCTCCCAATGCACTGCTATCTATATTTTTTTAAGTGTGATAATCTCTGCCATCAAATGGTTTATAGCATGGTCTAGTAATAATATATATTTTCACCATCATTCGGAGTTGTTCCTGAAGTCCTTGTGGATTCACCTTACATGGCCACAAAAGGTCACAAAACTGAGCTTAAATTTGTATATTAATTTTTCAGAGGTAAAATATTACATTGCATTCATTGTGCGCATTTTTCTGCAAATGAAAACACACCAGGGGTGGACTTGGCTGTGGGGCAGGGTGGCAATTGCGCCCTGGGCCTCTCTTCTGCCTTTAAAAGTGGCCCCTGCCTGCGGCCGTCAGGTGGCCCGTCACTGGCCCCCGCTAAAAGAATCCTCCCTCCGCCGCCACTTACAGAGCACAGAGCCGCTACAGAAGTTTTTTTTAAATACTCACCTGATCCACCGCCAAGCCTCCCACGCTGTCAGAAGCTTGCACACGCTGGGTGCAGCTTCTGAGAAGATACGCTATTAGCATAGCGGGCGCTTTGCAAAATGCGCAGCAGGCTTCCTCAGCAATACAAATCCCAGCAATAATGTATTATACAGCGCAATGCAGAATACTACCAGTTATGGAGGACTACAACAAATCTCAGCAATAGTACATTATACAGCACAATGCAGAATACACTTGTATCTCATTCTTTCCAACTCTAGATGGCAGCATAGTATCATAAATGCCATCCACAGTCAGTAGGTGCCAATGAGTCTGATTAAATCTTGATCAACCTAGGGCTGCTGTTTACATAAAGTTTCCCCATAACAATATCCTATTGTGAGTAAGCTAGATATGAATAATGGAGAAACGATAGAGGGCAGCTACACCATTCTCAGAAAACCAGTTTGGTCTTTTTATACTTGCTTAGCTGAGCAGACCCACCGTCTCTTTGCAAATTTCCTGTGCTTGTGTGGCTGAAAAATCTACTAAGAGATACATACACACATAT
>NW_017307195.1:603457-609813 GCF_000935625.1 Nanorana parkeri
ATATATATATATATATATATATGTACTAGAGATGCACCGATACTAGTATTTGGGCGAAATGCTTTTGCCCAAATGCTCCCGATGCCTATCCCGATACCGAAACATGGAGCTGGCTTCCTGGCCAATTAGGAAGCCGGATGCCATGTAATGACTTGCCTCCCAGCTTCCTGATTGGTCGGGAAGCTGGTCAATCAGGAAGCCAGGCAGCGAGTCATTACCTGCCCCCCAACTTCCTGAAATGGCCAAAAAGCCGGCTCCATGCTTCCTGGTCACCTGGTGATGAGGGAGCATGGAGACAGCTTCCTGGCTAATCGGGAAGCCAGGCGGTGGGTCATTCCTTAATGGGACTTCCGGTATCAGTATTCAGTATCGGCGAGTACCGAAAAGAAAATATCGGTACTCGTACTTGATACCGAAAAATCAGTATAGGTGCATCCCTAATATATACCCAATACAACCTGTAACTTTATTTAACAATCTAATATTTTCTGTTACTATCTAGCTTGGTTTTTTTTTGGTTTCATTAGAGTAACATAATATCATTTTTGCTATATGCTCCAAGTGTTAATAATGATGCTGTTTTTGATATAATTTATTGTCACAGTGTTACATGTTGGACAGCATATATAGTTATTTTTTTATAATGTAAAGTTTTTTAGCAGGTGCTTATGCTCAGTGGCCAGTCCCTTTGTGTGTGTAAATATTTTTCCCTACTACTTTTATATATAAAAAAGATTTTTTGATATAAGAATTATTAGGCCTTTCTGTATACTGATACATATAGGATATGTGCAGTATACTATAAATTTGTATACATTTATTTTTTAACAAAAATTGATTCAGTGTTTTATTAATTTATCTATATATTGATAAACTCCGCCTTCTCCCCCTCCTCTTTTTTATTTTCTACATAATTTTATTGATATGTGATTATGACATGGAGATCTGATGCTCCTGGAGGGTTAGGGTGCTGGTTTTATCATTGACTTCCCTTTCCCAGCTCAGTTAACACTCCTTGGAGCAAAGTTTTTCTAGTCCACAGGTAGTCCTGTAGATAGGATGATAAAGGGGAACTCCATGGAAAAATCAATTCAGGCACTGGGACTCAGGGGATCCTTTCCTTTGGTGCTAGCATTGTGGATCCCATCCGAATACTGCTTCGGCTGTTCTTTCTGCTGACGGCCTGCGCTGGACATTTCCCAGCAGCATCTCTCCTCTCTCAGCTGCAGCTTGCCTTACCCTATACATCACCACTTTTCTAAGCTTGATTTTATTTACATTTTTGGAACACATTGTCCATGAAATACTACATCATTTGGGCTTCTTTGCACTGTTCACTTTTGTCTTTTATCAGTTTAAAGCAAACTATCAGTATAAAAATATATAACTAAAATGTGATGACTTTTTCCTGAAGGTGCATGTTCTGGGTATGTTATTATTACCCTTCTAGCAGATATATCTTTAAGCTGGCCGTACACTTAGATAAGCTGTGGGGCGAACAAAAAAAATCTAAAAGGTCTCTCCATCCACGATAAACAGCGTGAATGGACAAATATCCTGCTGTGGCCATTACATTCTGACAGGAGTGGGTGGGCCACTGTCAGAATATCCTATACATCATCACAAACCAACCGGAATTTGCTCAGTGTATGGCCAGCATAAAGTGTATTTCCACTTTTGCAGCCACATTGTAATAGCACCTACTTTTTGTTACATGTTCCCAATAACATTGTATAACTTAAAAAAAAAAATTGCAGCTTACCTTATTTAGATGTTCTTTCTGCTTACTCTAGGACTAAACAATCCTGCTTCTTTTGAAATAATTGACCCTGTCGTACTGTACTGTTGATTTCATTATCACTTGTAACCTAGATGTGCAAGACTGCCTGTCCTAACAAAAAGTTAAAGAGCTGAAGACTTTGTATAATAATGAGGAGATGCTCTGCCTGTCCTGTGTCTTTCCTCTAGGAGAGGTTATTCAGTGCTTGTATGTAATTGTGTGGCTGGGTTATGTGCCAAACAACTGCTATTCACATTTACTTGTTTCTCAAAACTAAATATTATTTCTTCACTGTTTAGGAAGTCACTGACCAGAATAAATTATGTTCACATCAGGGATTGGAAGACCTGCTATGTGGTAAACAGGTGTGTCCCTAGCTTTTTTTGTTGCCTGAAGTCCCCCTTTGCTGAGACATAAGCCTCATGCGGCCTCATTACAGGGATGGCCCTGGTGGTAAAGCAGGGATAAGGATGACAGCCCACATCAAGTCAGAAATGGTAACTCCTACATTTAGATCCTTGCAGATTCCCTTTAAGCTGGGACAAAGAGTTCTGTGAACTATTTCTGTTTTATCGTAATCAACAATTTTAAGCCTCCACAATAGCAGAGAGGAAAATGATTACCTACAGAAACAGCATATTCCATATTTTTTAATTTTAGAATGCAGATTATGTTTTGATTATTTTTACTGAAAAAGCCACTGCATGTGGCAAATCCTTTCCCTGCCAACGCTCTTATGTCTAATCTACAGAACAGACAACAAAGCAGAACTGTGTGTGAATTTTAAAGATGAAAAGCATTTTATTATAACTCTGTTGTAGTGCATTTTGGATTTGTTCCATTGAGTGCACCTTTAGGCCTTCTATTGTTCAGTATATGCAAAAAAGATGCAATATGTCTATGAGATAAAAATGTAATTAGCTTGACTTCTGTCAGATCTGCCACCAATTATATTCTCTGCTTCATAATGCAGTAATTTGCAAATGACTGTTTAATAATACTTCTATTGTTGTATGGTAAAACTAACGCAGAAACGGATAACATTAGGGATACCATGAGGCCAGATATGAACTTTATGCAGCAAATAGTCAAACAATGTTTAATATTACTATGTTTAAATTGCCATGGGCAGCCTGTACAATTTCTGCGGCTACCAATTACAATTCTAGCTCTAAAGAAGATCTTTATATTAAATTATATAGAGAGCCATTTGGTTATAGTATATTTTCCGTCCAATCAAATTCTTATCCCAATCTAAGCCCGCATGAAGGGGGAGCGTTGTTGCCCCAGAAACACGTTGGCTGCTTTTTGTTGGATTGAATTGTGAGCAATTAAGGCACTTTTGGACTCTTTAACCTTTTGGTTTGGCACCCTTTATTTCTGAACATTGAGTAACTTCTGGTTACCCAGTGGAAACCTGTTTAGTTTGGGAGCTGCCTTGCCAATGCCAGTGAGCTTATTTACAAATTTTCCTCCATCTGGATGATTTGAATGAGCACAAAAAACCCAGCGCCTCTTTAATGTGTTTCTTTGAAAATTATCTTAGTGTGTATCAATATAAAAAAAAAGTCTGTTCCTGTAATAAGAAGAAAAAAAAAAAAGAGGATTTTATGTCACTTCTCTTGGTCTTCAGCTAGGACTGTATGTAAAAACTGGAAAGATAGTTTAAGCTTCTTCAAAAGTGAAGTGTTTGTGTCTATTTCTATTACATCTACCCTCCCTGCAAACATCACAAATGACTTGCTCAACTTGCCAGACCTGTATCGCCCATGTCACCGAGGGCCGAGGTGCTAAACAATTTTTTCTCCTCAGTATACACTCAGGAGGGAAACGGGTTCGACATACGTGATAAAACACAGAGTTCAACCGATAATATACCACAATGGTTGACGGAAAGCGGGATACAACAAAGACTTAAAATGCTCAATGCAAATAAAGCAGTTGGACCAGATAACCTTCACCCCAAGGTACTTAAGGAATTAAGTCAGGTTATAACAAGACCATTATTCCTAATTTTTAAGGAATCCTTAGTGACTGGTAGGGTACCATGTGATTGGCGGAGGGACTTGGTGAGAGTTAAGAATTTTGTGTTAATTACTTTTTCTATAGCGCTTTTCTTTCTGGGCGCTAAAATTGCTTATCAATTTGGTGTTGAGGCAATTAGAAGCTGAGGCAGCCATCTTGGGCATGCAGTAGAAAATAATTCTAGGACCAGTTTTAGATAGGAGCCAGTTGACCTACACTTTGGAGGTTAGGAGGAAACCGGAGTACCCGGAGAATACTCCATGCAGTCCCCTGGGAGTCCTGGCCAGGATTTGAATCAAGTACCCCAGTGCTAACCACTAAGTTGCTGTGCTGCCCTAATACTGGGAAATGTAGTATCAGCAATGCGGCAGCGGGGGGTTTGAGAAGCAGGAAGGCCTCTTCTACAGACCATATAGTATAGGAGAAGTGGTGGGAGAAGGTCATGTGACTAATACTTTATACTTGAAATAATGCAAGGAACCTCGTTTCTTACGTTCTCAAACAGATTATCTTTGCAAGGCGTATATGCACAGAACTGTCTTTGTTTCTCTATCCAATTTTTGCCTACAGTACTACTTTACTTCTCTGTAACAAGAGTGATAAATATCTGAATCAAAACAAATGTCAAGCTGTGTTTGCATATTTTTTTTCTTTGCTATATTGTATAAAGTAGCACACACATGTTCCATTGTTATTATTGTAGTTATACCTAAATACATCATTGCAAAGAGAAGCCATAACATGCAGATTTTGGGTTCATACAATATTTAGTTCAATAAAGACTTTATCGGGAGCCCAGCCCTAAACGCAAACCACAGGTAATATTCCAGCGGGTACAGTCTGTAAAAAGGGGCCTCCCATAAACTACTACATGGAACACAAAGAATAAGAGACCCATTGTTGAGGCACAATAAGTCTTTATTGAGAAGGAGACATTCATTGATAGAGATAATATTATATTACCCTTCAATATATGCATAATACAAGACCAACAATTCATACCACATGAAAATGCAAATATTGTATAGATTCAACTAAGCTTTTTTATTTATAGTACTCTGAAAATAGCATGAGGAAAGCACCCAGCATTTCCAGACCTGTATGCAATCCTCTCACTGGGGAGGTTGTGCTGGCTCCTTGCTACCGTAAGAGGGGAGAGAGAACATTGCATTCAGGAAGATCTGGGATTGCTGAGTACCACCTGAGCTCCACCTGTGTCAAAGAGGAAATAAGGCTTTCTGCATGTGAGAGTAGATGGGAGTTAGAAGTGCCTGACATTATACAACCTGCTGGGATCTAGCCTTTGGGAGGCTTATCCACAAATGCTTTTGAACTGCAGTAATGTTGATCCGACATATCTTGTGAGTGTGGAAGCTTACGGGTTTTTAGGATGGCTATAATGTGGCTTTGTTATCAGAGTGAAAATTTGTATTAAATATACAAACCTGTTTGGGAACTTTACAGTACAATCAGCTACAGACCACAGACTCCAAGCAAGAACAGGTCAGGTCTCAAGGGGAAACATTAAGGATCTATTTACACCTAACCATTAAATATTGTGTAAGCTGTAGAGCCATAGGAGCACAGAAGAAAATGACTTTGCATACATCTAATAAAACCAATAAAGAATATAAAATAAATAAATTAATCTCTTGCCATAGTAAATTTGTGACCTACCTATAAGAATGTCTATGTGGGTTACAGTAGGGGGGAAGGACAACTAGGGAGCTTAAGAAAAGACTAGAGGAGCATGTGAATAATATTAAAAAGGGTTTTAATAAGCACAGTTTATCTAGGCTTTTTAGAATTTTCCACATCTGTGACCCTAAGGGCCTGTTCACACGACGTCCGTTTTGTGTGCTGACCGGCTCCGTACGCTGCTGCACTCAAAATGCATCCCAATGTATCCCTATGTGTTTTATGGGCTCCAGTTCTCATGTGCGCAGTCCGTTCAGCTTACGACAGAAAAAATACTGCATGTCACATTTTGTCAGGCCCGGAAACGGTCAGGAAACGCAAACGCGTCCAAAACGCATCAAAAACGCACTGCAGCTAACATACTAACAGCCCCACTCCAGCAAAAAAAAAATATATATATTTTTTTTTTTTTGACTGGAACGCATCAAAAACGTGGCAAAAACGCACTACATCAGTCTGCAGATCTGCACCTGATCAGGACCTGATCAGGACCTGATATCATGTGAACAGGCCCTAAAGGTTTAAAAATAGTGGGAATTGATGAAATGGAGAATCATTGGAGAGGTACTAAAATGAATCCAAATGGATTTATGTATTGGACACTTTGTTTCCTAAGGGGCTTAATATTGACTTCGATTTAAACAGTTTTTTAAGTAATAAATGATTTATTACGGGGATTACGAGAGATTCAGTTCTTACTGTACAATATTTATTTGTTCCTAGTGTTTCTATAAATGCATTTTAATGTATCCTTTAGCTTTTATGAATGTATTTTAAAATATTTATATTTAGTACTCAATGGTTAAACATTTACCATTGAACGATCTGGAGGCACACCTGATGGTAATATATT
>NW_017307195.1:610270-622203 GCF_000935625.1 Nanorana parkeri
TCAAAAACGCACTGCGCTTCAGCTAACGTACTAACAGCCCCCCTCCAGCAAAAAAAAAATATATATATTTTTTTTTTTTTGACTGGAACGCATCAAAAACGTGGCAAAAACGCACTACATCAGTCTGCAGATCTGCACCTGATCAGGACCTGATCAGGACCTGATATCATGTGAACAGGCCCTAAAGGTTTAAAAATAGTGGGAATTGATGAAATGGAGAATCATTGGAGAGGTACTAAAATGAATCCAAATGGATTTATGTATTGGACACTTTGTTTCCTAAGGGGCTTAATATTGACTTCGATTTAAACAGTTTTTTAAGTAATAAATGATTTATTACGGGGATTACGAGAGATTCAGTTCTTACTGTACAATATTTATTTGTTCCTAGTGTTTCTATAAATGCATTTTAATGTATCCTTTAGCTTTTATGAATGTATTTTAAAATATTTATATTTAGTACTCAATGGTTAAACATTTACCATTGAACGATCTGGAGGCACACCTGATGGTAATATATTATGTATGCGATTGTGCTCTGGAGTGCTATAAAGCTGCTAAGTATGTTGTAGCAAGTCAGACCTGTCATCCTTTGAGAACGTTTTGGTGACGAAACGCGTCAGTGCGGGTCTGTCTGACGCTACATTGAGCATAGGATTGGAAGGATTCATAATACATCTATCAGCCAGCTGTTTTTTACTTTTCATGTGAGTCTTCTATTTTATTTTGAATACATGATTTTGGCATACTGCACAATGAGGAATTTCATTTAAATCTTTTGGAGTTATCCATGATGAGCGTACACTAATAAGGGGATTTCGAGGAAAGAGGACGCTGAGCTTTGTGATACTGAAGCGCGAATTGGCTGTTGGTATACAGCCGAAGCGTGGGGTGAGTGTATACCCGTTGGGGGAACGATTTCCTGACATGAGGAGATCACGGAGTGAAACACTGGATTATGGAACACATAATTTATATGTTCTTCTCACTCTATAGGATGTGGAAGGATCTTTGACATTTGTTTAATTTTTTTCACTTTAAAAAAAAAAATATTTCTGATTTTTCACTGTTTGGAATATGGACTGTCTTTTGATTGAATATTCATTTTTTATGTATTTATATCAGTTCTATATAGTATTACACTGAATTTATTGAATTGGGACACTTTCACTATATTTTTCACTATATTTGTTCACTACGGTATATTATTTATATTTAATTTATTCTGTTTATGTATTTATATTATTTATGTTCATATATTGAACATATACATTATTTATTCATATATTGAACACCCATACAACTCCTATTGTAAGTTTCTTAGCGCTGTGTGACTTTTCTTAGAATTTGAAACCTTGGCGTTTGTGTACAGCAGCTTTTTAACTGTTTGGAGGGGGATCTTTATCCATAAGCACAGATTTTTATTTTTTTACAGAGAAGGAGAAGCAAGGCACCCAATCAGTAAGCAGATGCAGAGTCGGGGTCTCAAGCCAGGGTCATCTTCTTTGGGAATCAAGTTGCAGGGAGACCGGAACAAGCTGAAGACCAGTCATGCTATTTTAAAGAGGCAACCTGGCTCCAATGTGCACGCTTGTTCATGCGCACGCCAGTGGGTCCATGTGCGCACGCACCGAGGCTAAAAACTATGCCTATGAGCACTGGTGTGTGCACGTTTGCACTCATGAACGCTAGCCAAAACATGCTTGGCCATTATTCTGAATGCGGGACTGCGCGTAGCAGAATGTGCACTAGTACGTGCCTGTGTTCGTTTTCTAGTGAATATTGGGCAATCCTTACAGCACCACCACAAATAGTAAAACACAGCCATAAGTTGGGGTGTGCTGCATCTGAAAAAAAGTTCGTAAGCAGTGCACCAAAACAGATAATGGTATATGGGCCATAAATGATATCTAAACCCAAGAACAAGAATTTCATATATTTCAGCCTACCAGTCCTTATATGTGATAGGTGCATTGGTTTTTGTTTTTCAACATTTTCAGCAAGGACAGAACTCACCTGTTGATCTTGCCAGAAAATCTGTGTTCTTGGTACTTCCTGTGAGCTGAACTAAAAGCATAATGTTATTTTCTTCAGCTATTTTTCATTCTCTTATGATAATAGTTTTTAATGATTTAGCTATACTCAGTTAAAAAAATGAGATTTCATCAAAAGGGAATTTCTCTGTTTTAGAAAAGCTCAGGAGCACCTCAATTATTATAGTTATCATAATATACCATTCTGGATAATGTTGTCACATAACTCTACATCCATCAATTCCGCGCCTGTGTTCAGTCGGCCTTTTAACAAGATTTTCTAACAAAAGAAAAAAAAATTCTCCCTATTTAAAAGACCAAAATTATCTGTTATATCGCTCACCTAAAATTCATAAGAATTGTATCAATCTGTCACGACTGCTTTAGTGGCAATTGGGTTCACAACTGCGGAGTATAGCACGCGTTTGGTGGTTGGAGACGGCTTCTCAGGTTCGAGTCCCAGGCGTCACTCCCAATCTTAAACGGGGAGTTTGGGACTCTAGCATCACAGCCGTATGTAACCAAAAAGAAATGCAGAGCTATTGCGTCATAGCCTGATATCAATAAATGGGATTGGATGATACGTTTTGTAGTAATTCAGGTAGTAATCTGATAATAAACCACTGATATGCCAGGGAGTTCCCCTTTAAGGACAGTTCAGGTAATCAATACAGTCTCAATAAACTACTGACATGCAGGGAGTTCCCCTTTAAGGACAGTTCAGGTATCTAATACAGTCTCTGGTTTTAGGCTTCCCCTGAGGGATACTTGCGTTTGGGAGCTTCTGGTCTGTAACCAAGCAGCAGGTCCTTGTGATGGTCTAGGGGGAGTCCTTCCCAGGCAGGGTAGATAGAGGCAGAGGTGCAGATTGTAGGGTTCAGCGTCAATGAGGCAGCAGGCGTTCTGACTTCAATAGTTGAACGCCATACTGCCTCAGCTGGGCTTTGAATAGCCCAGGAGTGAGGGAGGAGTCGATTGCCGTGACGACGGGCTTCCGCGTTCCACCGTGGAATGCAGGCCGCTCGCACCGCAATCCGGAAGTCGAGCGGCTTCCGCGTTCCACCGTGGAACGCAATTTGGCCGTCCCTGCATGTGGGGAGACCCGAGCGGTCTGAACCCTCGGGACTCGTTACACAATCTTCCAAATAGAGACACCATTTTGAGAATAATTTCCTTCATATTCAGTCTGTCACAATGCATAGAGATATGTAAAACAGAAGACATTGTATATTAAAGATTAATCAGACTCTCCATTTAACTGACTATTCCTTGGGAAGCAGATAATGGATGGGAAACTTTGAATATAGCTTCTGTATAAAGTATTTCAATATCCACATGACTAAAGCTTAAAGTCCATTTCCACCTTTGTAAGTGATTAGCATTTATTGTGGTAATGTAGAGGTGCAGTGATGATGTATACATGTGCACATTTCGTCATTCTTTTTATGAAGGTTTTATCAGGCCTGAAGCCTAAAAATTAAACATTTTCTCCACAGGAAAATTGGTCTGACTGTAATCAGCTGCCCCCTCCCTGTCACCTATTCTGGCACGATCACTAAATACTACCTCTGTCTTTACACACATTACACTCTCCAGGGAGGGTGTTTAAGATATGCACACATTTTTTCCACAGCACAGAGACAGAGTTTTCCATGCGGATATGAAGAGGAAAGCTAACAAAAAATTTAAGTTTATGTGTTCATATACAGCAGCTGCATATGCCTGCTTCATGTTTACTTGGTGTACATGTTGGCATATGTTTTTTAAAAATACCTCTGCAAAGGTGGAAACAGGCTTTACAAGCAACAAGAAGTCTAGCCACAAATCCCTTTGCCCTTTTGTGCCCATAGGTTATTGACACCTAGCTGCCCAGTTCACTCCCCTGGTTGTCTCTCCTCACTGTCTCTCTTGGCGGTCTCTCCTCACTCTCTCTCCTGGCTGTCTCTCCTGTGGGGGATAATTTTTCATAACTCTTGATAATTAGCCTACATTCACACTATGCATTAATGTGTGATTAGTGATTCTTGCAGCAGGAATCCCAAATCTCCCATTCAGAAGTGGCTGCTGTCACCTGTTCAAGTTAATGACCAGGTGACAGCAGCCGCATCTGTAAGTGACAGTCTGCTGGCACTCTGTATGTAAGCTTATGTGATACTATTACATGCGGTCATTGTCCCTGGATGCAGGGTAGTGATTTATTCCAAACTGCATGTAATAGTATCATATATGATTACATGTGGACTGCTGCTTATAGATGTGGCCACTGTCACCCGGTCATTAGTTTGAACAGGTACAGGAGCAACATCTAAATGGGAGATTAGGGATTCCTGTGGCAGGAATCCCAAATCACACATTCATGCATAGTGTGAATGTAGCCTTAATATTTCCTTCCCCCCACGCTGCAAGTGGGTTGAGCTGTTAAACTCATCACTCAAAGTGTCTGAAATAAGAACTCATGGTGTTGCCCCTGGCAGGCTTTTGAGTCTTTTTAGTTTCAAACAAGCGCTGATAAAAGTGACGTAAAGAAACTGAGTAGCTAAGACACAAGACCAGGTCTGATAACACCAGATCCAGGACCTGCCGGGGATCATAGAGTGAAATTCACTGCTCAATGGGGGGTGCCTCAGCAGTAACCTGCGGGGGGGCTCAGCCAGGGACAGTAAGCTGGCTGAGTGTTGTCACTAGGGATGTCCCGATACCACTTTTTTAAGACCAAGTACAAGTACTATCCCTCATGTACTTGCCAATACCAATTACCGATACTTTTTCTTAAAGGGACATGTGATATTTTTTCTAAAACAACACAGACTGATGATTTTAGGGCAGTTTCTCACCAGGGCTAAATATGGATCTCACCAGAACTGAATACATGTCCCCACAGCAGAACACATGTCCCTAAGGCAGAATAGTATTCTGCTTTGGGAACATGTTTTCTGAGAATACATGTCCACAAAGCAGGATACATGTCCCTAAGACAGAATAGTATTCTGCTTTGGGGACTTGTATTCTGTCCACAAAGCAGGAAACATGATCCCAAAGCAGAACACATGTCCCTAAGGCAGAATAGTATTCTGCTTTGGGGACAAGTATTCTGCTTTGGGAACATGTGTTCTGCGAATACATGTCCCCAAAGCAGAATTCCTCTCACCAGGCTGTGTGTCGATCTCACCGGTCGACGTGGACATCTGCAGTAGCTCTGCGGGCACTCCACCTCACCGGTGATGTCGGGACCTGGCCTCTCCCACATCCAGACAGGCAATGCTGCCACGTCCAGTCCGGCTGTACCAGCCCAGTCCTCCCTGTCAGTTTGAGGCAGGAACCCCCAGCTTCGAGCCCTGGGACGGTAGTTCCGCCCCCGGGGCTGTCCATGGCTGTGTCTGCACTGGAAATGAGGAGGAGGAGATAAAGAACCGGACAGGCACTGCCATGCACAGCTATATGCAGGCCTCCAGCAGGCTGCCGAGGTCCCCACAAGCGCCGTAACTCGGACGGCCGCTGCTGTTTGAAAATTTAAAGGGTCGGTATAGGCCTTAAGAATTGGGGCATTTTCATGAGTACAAGTACTTATGAAAATGCCTGGTATCGGCCCCGATACCGATACTAGTATCGGTATCGGGAGATCCCTAGTTGTCACCGAATTACAGGAAGTGCCTGAACAAGGATCTTTATGGTGGCATCACCAGGGATTCATTTTATGCAGAAATGCAATTCTTGAGTGACTTTTTATCTATCACAAGGCATTTGCCTTGGTTGACACTTTCCATCAACGAGCTCAGCCTCCTCTCCTTGACACTGGCAGAAGTGATACAGTGCGCACCTGTTACTATTTAAACAGGTACTCTTTAAATCCAGCTTCTGACAGGATAAGTAAAATGCGTAGCAAGCATCCCTGCTATGCTAATGGAGCAACCTGTATGTGTATTTATAGGCTATTTCTATTGGCAAAACTTGTTTATAATTTAGTCAAATATGTAAGTACTCTTACATAAAATGCAGATAACGCAATCTAATTTTATTCATCACAGCATTAGTACTATTCTTAGCATCCATGAGTGTCGGGCGAAAAAGGTTTAGCGGAGCAGGATACAGAAAAAAATGCCTAAATAAGGCGTGAAAAACAAGCCAGGGAGATTGAACAGACAGGAAAAATTGATCTATTTTTCACCAAACCTGTGGCCTCTTCTAGTACTGAGCAGGGTGAGGAGGTGGTTGAAGAGTTAACTGCTGACAGCGTGAAACTGATATACAGGTGAAACTCGAATAATTAGAATATCGTGCAAAGTTCATTTATTTCACTAATGCAACTTAAAAGGTGAAACTAATATATGAGATAGACTCATTACATGCAAAGCAAGATAGTTCAAGCCGTGATTTGTCATAATTGTGATGATTATGGCTTACAGCTCATGAAAACCCCAAGAACCCCAAATCCACAACCTCAAAAAAGTAGATTATTACATGCAATCAATAAAACAAGGATTGTACATAGAACAATATCGGACCTCCTGAAAAGTACAAGCATGCATATGTACTCAGTACTTGGTTTGGGCCCCTTTTGCAGCACTTACTGCAATTACTTTTGCACGATATTCTAATTATTCGAGTTTCACCTGTAGTTGCCACATGCAGTTATGACACTTCAGAAGAACATATTGTCAGTGAAACTGAGCCTTCTGAATCTGATGAAGGACCTTCGAGTTCAAGAGAATTCGATGATCCTATCATACTAGTAGGAGTGAGCTCTGACCCTGCTGAATGGGTTTTAAATTATTATAGGAAGACCATGTGGCTAAACATGGAATAATTTAAAAAGACAATCTGGACTTCACACTGTCTAGAAGGGTATATGCCGACACTTCTGGGACATTAATTAAACACCTGTTTGAAAAAAAAAAAACTTTAATGAAGAGAAACAAAAATTAGCTATTTGGTCTACTTCAAAAGGAGTAGTGTTTTGTGCTCCATGCCGTTTGTTTGGTGGCAAATCCCAGTTGGCAAAGAGTGGCTTCAATGACTGTAAAAATGGCACAGCTCGACTAAATAAACACGAGCGATCAGCTGAACACAAATCCTGTGTGCTCTCTTTAAAATCAAGAGCATGTATATTGGGGAGAATTAATGAAAGTCTTTCAAAGCAGAGTTTGGATAAAATCCAATATTGAAGAAATGTGTTAAAACGAGTTGTTGCGGCTGTTAAGGCAACAATTTTTTCTCCTCAGTATACACTCAGGAGGGAAACGGGTTCGACGTACGTGATAAAACACATAGTTCAACCGATAATATACCGCAATGGTTGACGGAAAGCGGGATACAACAAAGACTTAAAATGCTCAATGCAAATAAAGCAGTGGGACCAGATAACCTGCACCCCAAGGTACTTTTGGAACTAAGCCAGGTTATAGCAAGACCATTATTCCTAATTTTTAAGGAATCATTGGAGGGAAGGCGGTACATGTGGTATATCTGGATTTCTCAAAGGCATTTGATACGGTACCACACACATGCGCTTACTTCACAAGCTGAGGGCTATGGGCATAGATGAGGTGGTGTGTACGTGGATAGAGAACTGGCTACGGGCTAGTGTAATGAGCGGTGTGCCTTAAGGATCTGTGCTGGGTCCAATACTGTTCAACCTATTCATTAATGATATCGGGGAGGGAATAAATAGCCATGTTTCCGTCTTTGCAGACGGTACAAAAATAGGGAGTGTACTAGAAACGGATCGTGACAATATAACATTACAGGAGGACCTGGATAAAATAGGGGAGTGGGCAATACTATGGCAGATGAGGTTTAATGTCGATAAATGCAAAGTAATGCACTTTGGAAATAAAAATAAACAAATGGGCTATACCATCACGGGTATGCCGCTAGGGAAGTCAGAAATCGGTAAACAAAGCTAGCAGGGTCTTGTCCTGTATCAAGAAAGGGATGTATTGCAGGGACAAGTCTTGTGCCTCTATATAGATTGTTGGTTCGGCCACATCTGGAGTACGCGATCCAGTTTTGGTCGCCGGTACTGAGAAGGGATGTCCTTGAACTGGAGAGAGTCCAGCGGAGGGCAACCAAACTAGTTAGGGGAATGGAGGACCAAAGCTATGAGACAAGGCTTCTGACCTTAAACATGTTTACGCTGGAATTAAGGAGATTAAGGGGGCTTTGATTTTCATGTACAAGATGTTCAATGGTGACAGCAACATTGGCAACAAATTGTTTAAGATTAACTTCATTACAAAGACTAGAGGCCACCACCTAAAGTTGGTGGAGAAAAAATTCCAGCACAAGGGGCGAGGCAAGGGGGGTGTAAAGGGGTTCTTTACAGTAAGAGCGGTTAAGGTCTGGAACTCACTGCCACTGGCAGTGATTTCAGCCAAGAGTGTAGATTTGTTCAAGAAACTTTTTGACAATTTCTTGAGGGACCGTAATATTCAGGGATACAAGTATCCCTAAGAATGAGATGATGCGTGGACCTATATGGGTTGGACTTGATGGACGTATGTCTTTATTCAACCCCAAATACTATGTAACTATAAATCAGAACTGGGTGAAGTGGTCCTCACCACTCTTGAGTCATATGATCTTGCTCAATCATATGATAATGCAAGCAATATGTCTGATCATTATGGAGGATTGCAAGCCAGAATTCTGAAAAGAAACCCAATTGCTGTTTATGTTCCATGCTCTGCACACTCTTTAAGTCTAGGAGGAAGGAAGGAAGCATGCTGCTGAAGGTTGCACTGAAGCCTGCTCATTCTTTTGTCTCCTACAATACCTTTTACATTTTTTTTTACTGCCTCTACTCACAGATGGGAGGTTTTACAAGAACACTTACCAACTGTGCCCAACACTGTATCATTAAAGAGATTATATGACACAGCGTAGTCAGCCAGGGAAAGATGCCTGTCGGACCATAAATCGTAATTGGACACAACAATTAAGGAAAATACCACAGAGGCACTAGGAACTCACGATGAAGCTAAAAGGTCTACTGAATAAAATACAACATCTGGAGACTGCACTTATAAGTGGTTTGTGGGGTGCTGTCCTAGAAAGACTTGGTGCAGTTAGCAAAAAACTCCAAAGCATTGACATTGATGTTGGAATTGTATTGGAGATGTATGAGTCACTGATCCAGTTTGTTCAAGATACCAGATAAATATTTACAACTTATTAAGCTACTGCAATGGAAAAATTAACTGTCAAAGACTATGAGATTAAGAGGAAAGGTATACAAGTGAGGAATAGTTCAGCAACTTCCAGCCGAAACACAAGCAGAGGAAGCTCGAGAAAATTTCCAGATTAAAACACCTCTTATGTCATTTGTGACAACTTGGTTGCTGAGTTTGCAGAAGAAAAACTGCATATGACTTTCTTTTGGAAATTTAAAATGTTATAACAGACCTATCAAAATCTCTTTTTTTATTTTAAAAAGGGAAATATCAGGGGTCTGTTTAGACCCCTAATATTTCCCCTAAGCCCCTAAAAGTAAAGTAAAAAAAAAATATATTTAATAAAAATAAAATATACAAAAATTTAAAAGTTTATAAAACATAAATAAAAATAAAATATTTGAATAAAAAAAAAATAGAATAAAAACATTTTCAGTTTCGGCCTGACATTTTTTTTCATTTCGGTTTTGAAATGTACATTTCGGTGCTACTTATTAGTATATGTCCCCCATTGCAGTGCCCAGCTTCCAATGCCAAATGTTTTGGCAGTAGTTTGCCTATTGGTCCTAAAAGATTTTAACAACAATATTCTAATCCTCCCCCCTGCCACACACACACACTTTCCATGGTCTCCTTATTAAAAATGAAAACTCACTTTTTTTTCAGTTGTCCTTATGCAACAAAAGTGTATAAAAAACTGAGCCATCAGCAATATCCCAGCATGCAAATAAGCTTTGTACTTTCTACAACAAAGACTTGGAACAAGAGTGTTTTATTGATGAGTGAGTGCCTCCTCTTTCGTTCATACCTCATAATTACTTCTGCAGAACATACAGTAGCTATGTAGTATATATGCTTCTAGCTACAGTATGTCCCATACTGTACTGTCCCATACTGTATGTCCTATACATGTCCCATACTACTAGCTACAGTATGTCCCAAATGGTAAGAGAGAGAGGACTACAAAGTATTTTTCTCAAATGTGGACATTGCTTTAAGAATGTTTTTGTGCACAGCAGCAACTAACTGCTCAGCTGAGCTTCTTTTTTTTTTTTTTACTTTGAAGCACATGAAAAACTACTTGCAATCCAGATTGGGAAAGGAAAGATTGAACTCCCCCGCTGTGTTGGCAATTGAGTCTGAACTCACTAAATCTTTGGACTACGATGAGCTTATCAACAGTTTTGCCACACAGAGTTCGGAGAAAGTAATTTTAGTTTATATATAATTAATGTCTTATCCTCCCCTCTGCCACACATGCACACACACACACACAAACACACACACACTTTTCCATGGTCTCCTTATTAAAAAAGAAAACTCACTTTTTTTCAGTTGTCCTTATGCAACAAAAGTATAATTCCCTGACTTTCATTTCCCCCTTCGCTCCATGACAGCTATGGTGCTGAGTGTACAAGAGTGGCTTTTTTCAGTGCATCATCTAGGAGGGGGTCTGCAAAGAATACCAGGAAGCAAAGGGAGAGAAAGTCATCTTCCCTTTATGCAAATGTCTGCCATTATATGACCATAGAATATAAAAGTCTAACCACTTAAGTACTAGCCTGTACATAGCCCTTCATTACGAGGTAAATGTTTTACTTTTCAGTGCTATAACAATTTGTCTCACAGTTGGTCATGAACCCGAATAATTTTATATATTTTGGAGTAAGATAAGGCTTTTTTATGGTACTTAATAATAACCACTGTTTTTGTTTTTTACTTTTTACCATGTAAAATGAAAAAAGATCAAAATTTTGGGGAAAAAAACTTTCCCTAACTCTCTGTTATAAAACATAGCAAATACAAATACCAGGACTGTACAAATACCCCCAAAAGAACCCTTTTTGGAAAGTAGACACTCCAGGGTAATCTAATTTTTTTTGCCAAAATTATTTGGAAAAGAGGAAAACTGCAGGTAGTATAATGGTTAAAAAAAGTTTGGCAGTGGTGCACTAGATACAGTGCATCATAAATCATACATGGAAGGAGGAAGAGGTGAAGGGATTACTGTACAGGTCACATACAGTGGGAGGAAAAAGACAAGGTGTTAACATGCAGATGATAAAGGAGGTGAGGATCAAACTATAGGCTAGGGATGCACCGATATATCGGCCGCCGAAACATATCGGCCGAAAATGGCACTTTTGGCATAATGCCGAAAGTGCAATTTTCCTGCCGATACATTTCTTTTCTCCCCGCTGGGCGCTGCTCTGTGTCCCAGCGGGGAGAAGAGAAAGTGACAGCCGGCCGAGCGCTGCGGTGGAGAGCGCTGTGAGCGGCTGGCGTCTCCTCTCACACCGCTCTGCCGCCTATCACAGTCATAGACGGCTGGGCTTTTCTCCCTACACCGCTAGATCAGCCTCCTGTGACAGCGTGTCAGAGAGAAAAGCAAGGTACACACCCTCAGCGATCAGTGATCACTGAGTGTTTGTACATAATTGAGGATATGGTATGTTAACTATATCCTCAATTATGAATGAATGGGAATGATCTACATCACCCCCATTCATTCATAATTGTAGTTATAGTAAACAAACAATGTACTCATGTTATCAATGAACAGCAAGACTCCTAGAGGATTCCTGTTCATTGATAACAGGGGACACAGAAAAAGAGATTTTTTCTATTTTAAAAGGGAAATATCAGGGGTCTATTTTTTTAGCCCCCTAATATTTCCCCGAAGCCCCTAAAAGTAAAAGTAAAAAATAGAAATATTTAATAAAAAATGAAT
>NW_017307195.1:623767-631931 GCF_000935625.1 Nanorana parkeri
ATATAAAAAAATTAAAAAGTTTATAAAAAATAAATAAAAATATAAAAAAATTAAAAACATTTTCGGTTTCGGCCTGACATTTTTTTTTATTTCGGTTTCGTTTTTAAAATTCCCATTTTGGTGCACCTCTACTATAGGCCAATAAAGACAGAATGCAGGTCACAGAAGAGGAGGGGGTGGAGAATGGGTTAAATAAACAATCCAACAATCAAATTCCCTTCTAAAGCTGGCCACCTTACAATTATCTGCAGATTTTCTGTGGTCAGATGGAAAAGGTGCAACAGATTCCTCCATCTTCACTTAACTGTGTAGATGGAGTAATCTCCACCTGGGCCAATCTGTTGCACTTTTTCCATCTGACCACAGAAAATCTGCAGATAATTGTAAGGTGTATGGGCACCTTTACCATGAACCTGCTGCAGCTACTGATCAGGAACTAATAAATGATTAATTCATTCATGAGTTCCTCCTTCTTTTATTGTAAGAAGAAAGAGAGGGCTCTCATATTTAAACACTATACTGTTTACATCTGTGATCACTGTGTTTGGTCATCACATTGATCACTTAGTACAGAACTGCTCAGATCAGCTCTGTACACTGTGTCTATGAACCAAATTGTCCAAGGGCTTTTACTGCAATGACATTTATAAATGTAATTACAGAAATAGATGCAATCGTCCCCACCATTTTTTTTTACAATGTGGTGGTTGGGAGGTGGTTTGAAGTATTCATGAAGATGATAGCCTGCATTTAATAGTAAATATTTTTTTTACATTGACATGTTACAGTATTTTTAATGGTACCTAATTTTCACAGTTTGTATGAAGTTCTTCTTTACATAGTTACATAGTATTTGAGGTTGAATAAAGACACAGGTCCATCAAGTTCAACCTTTATGTGTCTGTATGTGATTGTGCATGTGTGTGTGAGTGTGTGTATATGAATCCCTGTGTGGTCTAGTTTTTTAAGAGTACCTGTACCCCTGTATGTTATGGTCTCTGAGGAAGGTATCTAAATTATTTTAAACGCTCTAACTGAAAAAAAGCCCCTACTCCGCTTGTGGTTCAATTTTTTCTCCACCAGTTTTAGGTGGTGGCCTCTAGTCCTTGTTACCAAGTTTAAAATAAAAACTTTATTGCAGATGTTGCCATTACTACTAAACATTTTGTACATCCAAATCATGTCTCCTCTTAATCGCCTCACTTCCAGCGTGAACAAGTTAAAATGTAGTAGCTTTGTCTCATAGCTTAGGTCCTACAGCCCCTTAATTAGTTTAGTTGCCCATCTCTGCACTTTCTCCAGCTCAAGGACATCCTTTCTGTGGATCAGTGACCACAACTGAACAGCATACTCCAGATGAGGCCGAACCAGTGATCTATAAAGTGACAAAATTATTGCTTTGTCTCCACAGTACATTCCCTTTTTAATACAAGACAGCACTCTGCTTGCTTTGTTTGCCGCAGCCTGGCATTGCAAGTTATTGTTCAATCTGTGGTCTACTATGACCCTCAAATCTTTTTCCATGTCTGACTTCCCTGGTGGAGTACCCATTAATATGTATTCCTCTTGCCTGTTTTTGACCCCAAAATGCATTACTTTACATTTTTCCACATTAAATCTCATCTACCCTGTAGTTGCCCACTCCCCTGTTTTATCCAGGTCCCTCTGCAATGCTATAGTGTCTAAGTCCGTGTGTCTATGACCCTGCCACACACAGAAACATGGTTATTAACACCTTCCCCAATATTGTTAATCTATATCTTTAATCTATATCTTTAAAGCTTCTAGACGTCTAAAAGACATCTAAAAGATGTGCTGTTTGTAGCATTTAGCTGTCAGATTCTTACAAGAAAAAATTTGTTTAAATTCCATTGATAAGATTGTAAGCGAAGAAACCCTTTCATTGATACAGTCCATTATGGAATTATGCAAGATGAAAATTCAATCCTCCATGAAAACCTTAGTGGCTTCTTCTCTACTAGAGTCCTAGTAGACGTTGTACTTAACCCTTTCAAGCTCATCACAAATTAAGATATAGGAAAGGACTCTTTCTCAGACAAATTAGTAGAGGATTTTCTGGAGGATAAGGAGGAAATGCTGTATGTTGAAGTACTAAAAAAAATATTTTCAGCAGAAGATACAAACAATTTACTTAAAATTATAGATTCTGTAATGAATAAGAAAGAAAAGATCCAACAGTTGTCTACTCAGGACTAAATTTGTTATATTTTGCAGAAAAAACAGAACAGATTGTTTTCTGTACATAAAAACATAAAATCTCTATTTACTGAAGAGTGGAAAGCACCTGATAGAAAATTGATTATGCCTAAGTCATAAAAGCATAGATACTTATTTTCTGTGGAGCATGCAAAATTGCAGGACAAAGCCCACAAGACTGATGTGCCATTATCTAAGATAATGAAAAAGTCAGACTTACCCTTTGACAATATGGGATCATTTAGAGATCCCATGGATAGGAAGGCCAAAGGCATTATGAATAAAGTGTGGAAGTCTGCATCAATGGCATTTAGAACTAACAGTTCTGGATGTTGCAAGGAGATTGCTTGTGTATCCGGATGAAATAACCGGACACCATTTAGTTTCAAATACTCTTAAAGAGGGTGTCCTGACTTCCCTTCCAGTTTTATTGAAAGCGAAGGACTATGCATTTCAGGTAGCAGCGAAAATGCCAGCTTTATTAAATAAATATATCAAAGAAACTCAAAATCATTACCCAAGCTTCTCATGCCTTGTCCTCCTTTTACTTTTCCCTAAGACAAGCCATGTCTTTTTTACTAGCCCTAACATTGGCCCCTATTCCTGCTGTCCACTAAGCTCACTTCCACCTTAGACCACTGCAGCACCAGATTATTTATATATTTGATAGGGTTGTTAAAAGTCTGGACTTTTTCTATTCCAGGTCATATTGTCTCTAGGATTCGTAAGATCCAATCCTGCTGCAAGTGGCAAAGGTTGGAGTGCGAGCCTACAGAACATATCTTTCAAGGGGGAATGAGACCTGGCAATGGCATCCAGTTCATAAAACTTCTGGGAGCTGAAGGATACTTGGGGGCACTATGCCAGGTAAATGTTTCTACAGATAATGCTACAGCTGTAGCACATATCTACTGTCAAAGTGGCACCAAGAGTCCTCAACCTATGCAACTTTCTCCTTAGATCTTCAAATCGGCATAAAAGAATCTCTTATCCTTAAAGATAGTTCACCTCAAAAGAAGCCTAAACATAATGACAGACTACCTCAGCCACAATTTGTCTGAACACAGAGATCTTCAGTAAGCTAACAAATATGTGGGTGACCTTGCTGGGACCACATCCGAGCTCAACAGGGAAGCGGATAACTTTTTCTCCTGAATCATCGAGATGCTCTCTCCCAGTCCTGAGGTTTGTCTCTGAATTATACCTTCCTACTGCCATCACTCTACCATGGGTGTTAGAAAAGATCTGGATAGAAGTAGCATGCATGATCCTAATAGGTCCCTTCTGGCCAAAGAAAATGTCACACTTCTGAAATCAGCGACAGAGCCTTAGATTCTCCCACTATGCTAAGATCTACTCTACCAAGGTCCAGTATTTCATCCACGCCTAGATGCCCTACACCTTACTGCCTGGCTTTTGAGAGGGACTTCCTTAGGGCCAGGGGGCTGTCAGATCTAATATTAGAGACCCTCCCATCTAAGGATCTATTTGGAAAAGACATGCTGGAACAGACAGCTTTTTTTTTCAGAACAGAAACAGGCGGAAACTGCAACTAAGTTAGTTAAAATCCTTGTAATGTACAAAGATCCCCCAGATGGGATTGTTTTTCTCCCAACAAAAGTGGAATTACTCGTTAACCCCTTTCTTTAACCATGGGCTGGCTTATCATCCTTGGGTTCTCAGTTTTTTAACAAAGTGGCAGATTGGTGGTGTCTTCTGCTTCGCTCAACTTGTCCTCCGTGGAACCTCACCTGGGAGCTGAAAGATCTAGTCCAACCTCACTTCGAGCCCTTGGAGAATGTTTTATATAAGTTTCTAACTCATAAGACTGGTTTACTTATGGCAATAGTGACAGCAAGGAGAGTAGTAAAAATTCAGGACTTGAAAACCATACATTTTTAGACTCAATTACAAGATTTTGTTATGGAGGGACTTTACCTTCTTTCTGAGAAGAAATTCTCAGTCTTTCAGAGAATAGGAAATTTTTTTACTATTGCAATCTTGCAAATGAAGAGGAAGAATTATTCTATATCCTCAATGTTAGGATCGATGTGTCATTATATACTTGGACTGCACCATACCATGGTGTGTTGACAAGCAAGATGGTCAAAACGACTACTTCTTTGGCTTACTCTTAACAAGGTAAACCAGTTTCACCTGGTTTTTGAGCCAGCCCAACCAGAGCTATGTGAACTTCACAGACAGATGCAGCTGCTGTACCAGCAGCTTTGCAAAATATTACAGGCTAGATGTCTGATATTTTGAATTTTGGAAAGAAAGTGCTGGTGGTTATTTGTATTTCTCAACCATTAGCAGTCAAGAGATGTGAATATGGGTAATCTGACTATCAGGTAGGCAGCTTCCACAATCCAAAGGATCGCCATAATATCCTTGGCTTAACAGTGAACACTGTAGAGGTGGGATCTAAAGCACCACACCAATTAAAATAGTCCAGATAAAAAACTTTATTTCATTAGATTCAAGTGGACATTCAAATATAGTAGCCAAAGCATTCCAGGAGTCCAAAACACTGCCTCCTTCATCAAGGCTTAATAAGTAAAATGATGTATGTGAACTACATTACCTGCAGCTTGAAAGCTGTATTGTATTGTAATGAGAGTACTGCAGGCATGTCAGCAGCTGGATGTCTCTGATGATGCAGGTCTGGGGTTTGGACATGGAGTTCCATCGACAGTTACCCACTCTAAGGTAATAACTTATATTTCATGTGGTGTGTTGTCATGGAATGCAAGGGTAAAAAGCAAGTTACACTCACCTGTATTCTTATTTATTTTATGCACTGGGGTCCTAAAGAAAGAGCTAAATTTTATAATTGTTCATTCCTGTCCTTTTCAGGTGGGAGGATTGCCTGTCTCATGGTGCGTACTGCCATGGAGACTCATGGAGACAGCGAGTGTGTTTTTTATTAGAATATCTGCAAATGTTGTTTTTAGTCTATTTAATTTACACCCATGTTATAATATATATTCTATTCTGAAACTTTTGTATATCATTCATCATAATCTTTCATTACATATGTGATAGTTAGGGTTACGTTACTTACCTCTCTTCACATTGACTTCACCTGGGTCACGTTACTTACCTCTCTTCACATTGACTTCACCTGGGTCTTCATGTTGCATATTGCAGTTTCAGGGCCCATTCACACCACATCCAGATCATCTTCAGACCAGAGCAGCACCCAAAATGCATCCTTGTGTATCCCTATTCTATTCCTAGCCTCTGTTCACACCAGCACAGTCCAATCCAGACCAGACCAGAAAAATACTGCATTTCTCACTTTTTTGCATGAAACACGTTTATTGTTCAGTACAATATATAGATAACAATGATTAGAGGTAAATAAGTAATTAAAAGTGTTATCTACCTATAATTCCCAAATTTGTAATCCAAAACTTGTTCTGCTGGAACAATTCCAGCTCATTAAAATCAGCAAAGGGATGTTGGACAAGGATCTCTTTTGATTTGTCAAACATTTGCATCCTTTATTTACATGGAAATTCCTGGACAAAGGTGTAAAATTTGGATGATAAAAGTAGAAGTAAATTACACCTTTGCTAATGGGATACTGTGGCTGCAGCTCAGTAACAGAGCAATGACCAGTGACAGTGTGGTTGACAGTAGTAGCTATGGGTGAAGGCAGGCATTTTTTTAAATCATCAGCTACTGGTGTTGTTGGTTATTGGTGACTAGTGACAAAGACAATGTTGGTGATGCTGGTGTATCTAATCTGTGGCATTAAGGTTGGAAGGCATAAAATCAAACTACATGTAAGGAGCAACACTACTTACCATGCTAAATATTCTCTTGAAAAGAATTCTAGATGATAAACAAAAGAATTTCTGCATTGCAAACTGCCCAAGGTAAGGACACTATTCCAGTCTTCAGACATAGTTTTGCATAAGAGCCATTTAATATATTTCCAGGGACCTTAAAGTAGGTGTTAAGATAAGCTGTGGCTGTCCAAGGCACGTGGGAAAAAAGATACCAAAAAAAAAAAAAGCAGTTAGCAAGGCTCCAGTTGACCAAAAAAGAACTGACACCTTTCCAAAATGATTTACAAAATGAGATGTACCAAGACAGAGCAGTACGTTAGAACCCTAAGCCAAATGTACAAAAATCTTATTTTCAGGAACAACATCGTTTATTAATCACACACCACCTGGAACACAGTTAAATGGCATCCCTGTGCAGCAGATCACTGAGAAATAAAGCCACCTGTGCTCATTTCACATTAAGTATTAAACTTGGAGCGGATGGGGGGGGAAAGAGGATGGGCATCAGACATTGTAACTATTGGTGACAGTCACTTGCATATAAGAAGAAGTGTGGGGAGGTGTAGAACTTAAGTTAATCCTCCCTAATAGTCCTACCAGACCCTTGATCCTAGATTCCCCCCTCCCCGCTCCGATCCTCCAGCGCTGACTGGCGGAATAGACGGGGGAGGGGGCGGGTACAGCTGGCTCTGCCTCTAGATAGGCAGAGCCAGCTGTCACTCACGCAGCTGGGCGGATCCAGACATAATTGTTGGGATCCGCTTCAGCGTCTCAGTATACCGCGAGCTGTAGCTCGCGGTATACTTAGCTTAGGGTGACGGGAGGACGCTAGTTTGTGTCCTCCCGTTACCCTAAAGAGAACTATGGGGAAAAGCCCTAACCCCATAGTTCTCCTTTAATTAATTTTGTAGCTCTTCTTTGAACTCTCTTAAGCTCAAGCTCTAGGACGTCCTTTCTGAGAGTTGGCAACCAAAATTGTACTACATACTTAAGATGAGGCCGAACTAGTGATTTATAGAGTGGTAGTATTATTCTTTGATCCCTTGCTACAATCCCTCTTTTAAGGCAGGACAGTATTTTGTTTGCTTTGTTGACTACAGTTTGGCATTGTATGCTATTGCCAAATCTTTTATTTATGAGCACCCCCAGGTCTTTCTTCATGTCCATCTTCCCTAATGCCAAGAACAGTCTAATGACAAGAACAGTCCTCCATAAAGTCATGTTGGTTTCTATTTATAATACCAGTTTTATGTGCAAATTCCTGCGTGTAGTCCCTTATCATGCCTTCAAATATTTTGCCCACTATTGACGTTAAGCTGACTGGTCTATAGTTACCCGGTGAACTCTGTTTCCCCTTTTTGTATATTGGTACCACATATGCTCTCCGCCAATCACCCGGTACTGTACCAGTCATTAGAGTGTCCATAAAGATTATGTACAGTGATCTGCCTATCACCTGACTAAGTTCCTTGAGTACCCGCGGATGTAACCCGCCAGGCCCTTGGGATTTGTTTACATTTAATCTTTCTAGCCTCTGTACTACTCTGCTTTCCGACACCAACTGAGATACGTCAAAACTTTTATTATTGGTCCAGCAGCTGATGCCCTAATCGTTACCCATGTCTATCTCATCTGTAAAAATAGAAGACAAGAATACGTTCAACGCATTCACTTTCTCTCTGTCGCTGGTAGCTGACCTCCCTTCTTTGTCTATTTGGTAGGGTGGTGAAGGGTAAGAAGTCGAACATCTTTGTCTTTGTGTATTGTTGCCCCATTGACACCTGAACTCTCTCCTTTCTTTTTCCTTGGCATTATATAGACAGAAAGTGAGGAGATCTCCTCAACAACAAATACAGAGAACAATACAGCAATTAAGATTTGCCTGAATTTTGTACTTGTTCTCTAATAAACTAAAAAATGTTTTGTCTTCAGTTGGCCTTTAAGAACACAACAAAATCCTTATTATCATATCGGATAGAACAGGCCTGCCTAGAAAGGTATCATTTTAATAATTTTTTATTATTCTTCATAATTGAAAGTGACTGAAAGAAAACTTATCTGTGTTTTTCCTTACAGCACAAAGGGGAAATTGCACTGGTTGCTATGGACAAAAAACTTTTCCCCCCCCTTTCACTCCCCCCCCCCCCCCC
>NW_017307195.1:632090-659774 GCF_000935625.1 Nanorana parkeri
GTGGTCTCTGAGCAGGGGGGCGTATCTGAATCTGGGTGGCCCCTTTCACATAGGGGGCAATCATATGCCGCCCTCCCCCATTATGAATGAGTAAGGGGTAGTTGTTACCCCTACTCATTCACCAAACAGTAAATAAAATAGTAAATAAACACACCACACAGTATACAAAGTCCTTTATTTGAACAAAAAACACAAGACAGTTTTTGACAAGTTCTTCATTTAAAAATAAAAAAGTGTCCTACGATGTAACCGGGTAAACAAAGCAAGCAGAGTCCTGTCTTGCATTAAGAAGGGAATGTATTGCAGGGACAAGTCTATAATTTTGCCACTTTATAGATCACTGGTTCGGCCACATCTGGAGTATGCGGTCCAGTTTTGGTCACCAATACTCAGAAAGGAAGTCCTTGAGCTGGAAAAAGTCCAGAGGAGGGCAACCAAACTTGTTAAGGGGTTCGAAGACCTGAAATATGAAACAAGGTTGTTAAAATTAAATATGTTCTCTTTGGAGTTTAGGAGACTAAGGGGGGACATGATCTTCATGTATAAACTATTTAAGGGTGACAGCAACATTATTAACAAACTGTTAACGGTTAGCTCCGTAACAAAGAACAGAGGGCACAATCAAAAATTGGTGGGAAAAAAAATCAGAAAAGTACAGAATGTGCTCCCTATACCCTCGGTTCAGGTAACAACAGCATTAATACTGGAACAAACTCCACACATCCCAAATGCAGCTCTTGAAATAATTGTATACATACAGTATGCACGCATTGTGTGCCTCTAGGATCCGAATGAGCTCAGGTTGACCATGCATTGTTGGTTAGAGTATGGAATCTCATAAGCCAGCGCAGATCAAGTAGCATACAACCATGCACTCTCTCATTGCAAGCTTTGATATGTATTGTGATCCTAAAATAATTTTGTAGGTTTTCCGTAATAGCCGCAAATGCGCGCAATCCGCGCGTATGTTAACCACTTGCCGTCCGTCCGGGCAACTGCTGCATTGGCGGGTTGCCAGACGGCATTTTTTTTCTGCGGGCACGCACGGGTAGAAAATACCCGACCAATGCAAACAGCCGTTACCAGGTGTTACACATATAGACGATCAGCGGCTCCATAGCCCGCCGATCGTCTATATGTGCTCGTTTAACACCCCCCGCGCCAGCACGCAAAAATTAATTGTTTGTTTTTGTGCCACGCGAAAAAAAATTATGGAAAACGCTACCGCTATGTGTGAATGGAGTCTAAAACATGTTCTGTCCTGGGTTGACAATGCTCACTCATCATACTGTATCGATGGAGTAGCAGCGTCGACTCCAGTTTAAATTTTATCGGTGGAGGCATTTCAGTACTGCCATTTCTTATTATGAAATGAAGAAAACATGGCAATATGTGAGAGTCAGAAAGCAAGGTTCTCCATCATCAGTATCAAGTATGTTCCGGGATTACCCAAAGGCTGGGTTCACACCTAGGCGTATCGAATATGCGCGTCTAATAAAAAGGCACGACAAACGCGCGTTTCCCGAGGGCTACTTGGCTTTATCCCAATGGAAACTCGCGACAAAAACGTCCCAAAGAAGCTCCTGTACTTCTTTGGGCATAGGACGTTTTGTAGTGCGTTGATACTAGAGCTGCAGCTAGCGATTATTATCAAAATTGATTAGTTAGCCGATTATTAGGTTCGATTAATCGGATAAACAATAAAATAAAGTTTAAAAAAAGGCTCCAGTGATGGGACTACTAGTTTGTATTGAGGTTGTAGTCCATCACAGGAGCAAGCTTGGAGTGGTGGAAGTGAAAAAGAAAAGATAGTGTGGTGTGCAATATAGTGGTGTGCAATATAGTGAAATGGAAAGTGTAAAATTATAATGCAATTATACACTATTTTGCTCTATTCTGAGCAAAATTGTTTACGTTGTTGCTTACCAGAACTCTTAGTTCTAATGCAAGTGGTTTTCCCTACTCCTATCTGGATTCTTGAGAAATCATTATAAAGTACCAGTAAAATAGATAATAAGGTGGTGCCCTATTTTCCATATGATCCAGCCAGGCATCCCATTGGTAATGGAATTTAGATTTTTGGTTTGTTCTATACGCTATCATTTTTTCGTGCGTGCAGTTAGATTGCACACGATATATAGTTTCTTGTAAAGAAGGAGCAATAGGTGATTTCCATGAGCTAGCGATGAGGTGTCTGGCTGCCAGTAGGATATGCATAACAATTGAGCGATAGTTTTTAGGAAACAAAAGTATGTCAATATTTAATAAGGGTAATAGTGGCGAAGGTTTAGTGATAATGCCAGTTATAGTAGCTATTAATTTGAAAATCTCATTCCAAAAAAGAGTTATATTGTTGCATGACCAGAAGATGTGGGTTAAACTCCCTAGTCGACCACAATTTCTCCAACAAAGTGCTGTTTGTGAAGGGAACATTTTGGACAGACGATATGGAGTAAGATACCATCCGGTTAAGATTTTATAGGATATTTCCCAGTTCGTAATACATTTAGAGTATGGAGTATTGGCTTTAATAGCTCCTTGCCATTGTCCGTTCGTTAAGGTTATAGAGAGATCAGATTCCCACTTAGTCATATATGGAAGTTTTTTAAACGTAGTGAAATTAAGTAAATAACTATAACAGGAAGATATAGTGAACTTCTTTGATTGTGGAGCTGAAAGCCATGCCCACAGTGTGTCAGGGACTCGAAGATCTACTATACGGTTTCTGGAGCGGTAGTGTGTAATATGGGAATGGTGGAAGCTATCCATAAATGTTAATAAGTCCTTCTCAGGCTATATATGGAAAAATCATGCACATGATGCATATATAATGCTGCTTCACAGTTTAGACAAAAATGGTTAGCTCATGCATTTACATTCCTGCATTCATCAACGCAAGCAACACAACATAGAGCTAATTTACACAACACCACCTTGCAATTCATGCAAGGCTTTGTACAACACACCTGCTGGGTGTGTACACACTACAAAGGTGTTTAGATTCCACCCATAGATCATGCTGGGAGGGAACACACTACAGAGGTATATACATGTTCGTGGTGTGTTTATAAGGTTAGTAAATCAACCCCATAGGCTCAAAGACTGTAGAACCAGCAGACGATGATCTTCCAAAATAGTCCAAACTTCACTCCACTTGCATCTATACAAAGAATAAGCACTGACTCATTTCTGCCTTACTTGGCCTGAGCCATAGCCAGGGCCGGTGCTAAGGTGCTAGGCAAACTAGACAGCAGCCCACTGAGCAGAGGAGTGGAACTGAGAGACAGCGTTCTCTATCAGGTCCGCTCTTCTGCTCAGTGGGTGGGGTTTCAATAGCCTGTGTGCATTTGGCTATTTCAAATTAAAATAGCCAATAGCAGTCCGGCTATTGCTTCCGACTGCTTACATCCGCCTGTCGCCTGCAGAAGCTAGCCGGCAGGAGAATGGGGCCACGCAAGGGGGGGGACTGTGAGTTGCGCTGCAGGAGGGGGGCTGGGGGGTGCAAGTAGCTGGTCTTGCTTAGGGGGCAAAATAGTCTAGCACCAACCCTGGTCATAGCTGGTTGTGATCTAACACCAACCCCACTATGCCTTTCCCTGAGATCTCGTGAGATTACAGATGAGAATTCCCAGCAATGCTCTGCTAATGTAATCTTCCCAAGAAGCAATGTTTGGGCACGAATACATAATTTGTGCCAAAGTGTAAAAAAAAGAAATTGTAAGTAAAATAAAATATGTTTGTTTATCTAATGAATGCAAGATTATTTCATAACAGCATGTAGAGCTGTTTGCTGGTGTGAGTTTTATTGAAATGGGTTAAAGGTACCACTTTAACCACCTCCGGGCCGGCCGTAGTAAAAAAACGGCCGGCCGGAGCTCTCTAGATCTGAGCGGGCGTCTTTAGACGTCCGCTCAGACACGCCCCATTGCGCGCGCCGCTGGGCACGCGCGAAATGACCGCAATTTAAAAACAGACAGCGGTGCCTGTTTACATACAAGCTATAGAGCCGGCTGTAGAGCCGGCGGATCGCTTGTATTTTGCAATGATCGGTGCGGGAAGGGGGGTTTTAATAGCCCCCGTATGTGATAGCAATAAAGTTTAGTGGAAAAAAAAAGGGAAAAAAAATGAAAGTCCCCCCGCCAAAAAATTTTTAAGAAAAAAATTTTGAAAGTCCCCACCCATACATACACGCATGCAAACATGCGTCGGGGGCGCATACGTGCAAAAAAGACGATTGTGCCCATTACGCTGCACATGTTACATATCGCCGCGAACGTCGGAGTGAGAGCAATAAGTCTAGGGCCATCAATCACTGATAACACTAAACTGATGAGCGGTAAAAGCTTTTAAAGCGCCACCTATGGCCAATTTTGGGTATGGTAGTTTTCTGCGATGTCGCAGGTGCGCGCAATTTTAAAGCTTGACATGTTTGGTGTCTATTTAACCGACGTGGCCCTGGCCCAACTGCCGCCTTTCTTAAATGACATTACTGCAACTTTGATTTGCTTGTATGCACCTTATGCACCTTCAGAGTTGCAGTCATGTCATTATTGTCATTATAGGCAGAAGGCAGTTGGGCCAATTAATAGTTGCAATCAGTTGCAGTCATGTCATTATAGGCAGTTGGCATTTGGGCCATGGTTTAGAGATGCATGCCAGCATTCAGAGTTGCAGTCATGTCATTATAGGCCAACAGCAGTTGGGCCAGAGCTTAGCGGTGCATATCGGCAATAAGAGTTGCAGTCATGTCATTATAGGCAGACGGCAGTTGGGAAGGAGCTTAGAGGTGCATTCCAGCAATCAGAATTGTAGTCATGTCATTATAAGCTCATGTAAGTATAAGCAGACCGCAGTTGGTCCAGAGCTTAGAGGTCCATGCCAGCAATCAGAGTTGCAGTCATGTCTTTATAGGCCGACGGCAGTTGGGCCAGAGCTTAGAGGTGCATACCATCAATCAAAGCTGCAGTACTGTCATTATGGACAAGAGGCAGATGGGTCAGAGCTTGGAGGTGCATACCAGCAATCAAAGTTGCAGTGTTGTCATTATGGACAGACAGGCGGCAGTTGGGACAGAGATTAGAGGTGCATACCAGCAATCAAAGTTGCAGTTCTGTCATTATAGACAGGGAGCAGTTGGATCAGAAATTGGAGGTGCAGACCAGCATTCAAAGTGTCAGTACTGTCATTGTAGACAGACAGCAGTTGGGCAAGAGCTTAGAGGTGCATGCCAGCAATCAGAGGTGCAGTCATGTCATTATAGGCCGATGTTATTTGAGCAAAAGCTTAGAGCTGCACCCAAGCAATCAGAGGTGTAGTCATGTCATTATAGGCTAATGGCAGTTGGGCCAGAGCTTTTAGGTGCATACCAACAATCAGAGTTGCAGTTATGTCATTATAGGCCTAAGGCAGTTTGGCCAAAGCTTAGAGGTCCATGCCAGCAATCGGAGTTTTACTCATGTCATTAAATGCCAACGGCAGTTGTGCCACAGCTTAGAGATGCATGCCAGCAATCAGAGTTGCAGTCATGTCATTATAGGCAAAGGGCAGATGGGCCGGAGCCCAGAGGTGCATACCAGAAATCAGAGTTGCAGTCATGTCATTATAGGTCGACGGCAGTTGTATCAGAGCTTAGAGATGCATGCCAGCAATCAGAGTTGCAGTCATGTCATTATAGACCGATGGCAGTTGGGCCAGAGCTTAGAGGTACAGACCAGAGCTTAGAGGTACAGACCAGCAATCAGAGTTGCAGTCATGTCTTTATAGGCCGACAGCAGTTGGGTCAGAACTTAGAGGTGCATGCCAGCAATCAGAGTTGCAGTCATGTCATTATAGACCGATGGCAGTTGGGCCAGAGCTTAGAGGTACAGACCAGAGCTTAGAGGTACAGACCAGCAATCAGAGTTGCAGTCATGTCTTTATAGGCCGACAGCAGTTGGGTCAGAACTTAGAGGTGCATGCCAGCAATCAGAGTTGCAGTCATGTCATTATAGACCGATGGCAGTTGGGCCAGAGCTTAGAGGTACAGACCAGAGCTTAGAGGTACAGACCAGCAATCAGAGTTGCAGTCATGTCTTTATAGGCCGACAGCAGTTGGGTCAGAACTTAGAGGTGCATGCCAGCAATCAGAGTTGCAGTCATGTCATTATAGACCGATGGCAGTTGGGCCAGAGCTTAGAGGTACAGACCAGAGCTTAGAGGTACAGACCAGCAATCAGAGTTGCAGTCATGTCTTTATAGGCCGACAGCAGTTGGGTCAGAACTTAGAGGTGCATGCCAGCAATCAGAGTTGCAGTCATGTCATTATAGACCGATGGCAGTTGGGCCAGAGCTTAGAGGTACAGACCAGAGCTTAGAGGTACAGACCAGCAATCAGAGTTGCAGTCATGTCTTTATAGGCCGACAGCAGTTGGGTCAGAACTTAGAGGTGCATGCCAGCAATCAGAGTTGCAGTCATGTCATTATAGGCTCATGTCATTATAGGCCGACAGCTGTTAGGCTAGAGTTTATGGGTGCATACCAGCAATCAGAGTTGCAGTCATGTCATTTTAAGCAGACGGCAGTTGGACCAAAGCTTAGAGGTGCATACCTGCAATCAGAGTTGAAGTCAAGTCATTATTGTCTTTATAGGCCGACGGCAGTTGGGCCAGAGCTTAGAGGTGCATACCGGCAATCAAAGTTGCAGTAATGTCATTATAGACAGGCGGCAGTTGGGCCAGAGCTTGGAGGTGCATACCATCAATCAAAGCTGCAGTACTGTCATTATGGACAAGCGGCAGATGGGTCAGAGCTTGGAGGTGCATACCAAAAATCAAAGTTGCAGTGTTGTCATTATGGACAGGCGGCAGTTGGACCAGAGCTTAGAGGTGCATGCCAGCAATCAGAGTTGCAGTCATGTCATTATAGGCTCATGTCATTATAGGCTGACAGCACTTAGGCTAGAGTTTATGGGTGCATACCAGCAATCAGAGTTGCAGTCATGTCATTTTAAGCAGACGGCAGTTGGACCAAAGCTTAGAGGTGCATACCTGCAATCAGAGTTGAAGTCAAGTCATTATTGTCTTTATAGGCCGACGGCAGTTGGGCCAGAGCTTAGAGGTGCATACCGGCAATCAAAGTTGCAGTAATGTCATTATAGACAGGCGGCAGTTGGGCCAGAGCTTGGAGGTGCATACCATCAATCAAAGCTGCAGTACTGTCATTATGGACAAGCGGCAGATGGGTCAGAGCTTGGAGGTGCATACCAAAAATCAAAGTTGCAGTGTTGTCATTATGGACAGGCGGCAGTTGGGCCAGAGATTAGAGGTGCATAACAGCAATCAGAGTTGCAGTCATGTCATTATTGTCATAATAGGCCGACGGCAGTTGGGCCAAAGCTTAGAGATGCATACCAGCAATCAGAGTTGAAGTCATGTCATTATAGGCCGACGGCAGTTGGGCCAAAGCTTAGAGATGCATACCAGCAATCAGAGTTGCAGTCATGTCATTATAGGCTGACGACGGGTGGACCAGAACTTAGAGGTGCATACCAGCAATCAAAGTTGCAGTACTGTCATTATGGACAGGCGGCAGTGGGGCCAGAGCTTAGAGGTGTATACCAGCAATCAAAGCTGCAGTACTGTCATTATGGAAATGCGGCAGATGGGTCAGAGCTTGGAGGTGCATACCAGCAATCAAAGTTGCAGTGTTGTCATTATGGACAGACAGGCGGCAGTTGGGACAGAGATTAGAGGTGCATACCAGCAATCAAAGTTGCAGTACTGTCATTGTAGACAGACAGCAGTTGGGCAAGAGCTTAGAGGTGAATGCCAGCAATCAGAGGTGCAGTCATGTCATTATAGGCCAATGTTTTTGGGCAAGAGCTTAGAGGTGCATCCCAGCAATCAGAGGTGTAGTCATGTCATTATAGGCTAATGGCAGTTGGGCCAGAGCTTTTAGGTGCATACCAACAATCAGAGTTGCAGTTATGCCCTTAGGCTGGGTTCACACCTAGGCGTTTTTCCGCGCTTTCGTACTCGCGGAAAAACGCTCAAACTGGGAAATGCCATTATTTTCAATGTGCATGGTTCCCATCTGGGCGGTTTTCCGCGAGTACGAACGTGCGGGAAACCGCCCTACGTCCAAAGAAGTACATGTACTTCTTTGGGGCGTTTTGGTTGGGGCGGTTCCATTGGGATACAGCCAAGTATCCCTCGGAAACGCACGGTTTACGCGCGTTTTTTTACCGCGGATCGCGGTTAAAAAACGTGCATATTCAATCCGCCTAGTTGTGAACCCAGCCTTATTGTCATTATAGGCCTAAGGCAGTTGGGCCAAAGCTTGGAGGTGCATACCGGCAATCATAGTTGCAGTCATGTCATTATGGGCAGATGGCAGTTGGGCCAGAGCAATGAGGTGCATACCAGCAATCAGAGGTGCAGTCATGTCATTATAGGCAGACAGCAGTTGGGCCAGAACTTAGAGGTGCCCAACTGCCAACTGATTGGCAAGAGAGGGCGAAAATCTGCCCCTATAGATGCTCCACACCTTTGTAGTTTAAAACCCCCATTAAACATGAAAACATTATGAGGGTTATTCACAAAGCTGCCAAAGTGAATAACCCTGCCGAATTGAAGTGAGCCACTCGGCTATTCACTTCTGGCTTGCACAGCTGATTCAGCCGTACATCAACTAAAATCAGCCGTACATCAGCTGTCTTCGGCTGCACTTCGGTCAGCCGAAGTGCAGAAGGACTTCCACTCAACCGATCCAACATCTGGAATGGCTGAGCCGAAGCTCCGGCAGCTCACTTGCTGCCATTTGCCCCTATTCTCATAGGGGCCAAACGGCAGTGAGTGAAAACCGAATGCCACTGAGCTCAGCTATTCTGCTCAGTTCCTCCTTGGCACCGAGCAGAATAGAAAATAAGTGAAAATAGTCGCCAAAAAAAGTTGAACAAAATAAAAAAATTTAATAAATAGTTAAAAAAAACAAAAAACAATTGGACGGAGTTAGCAGTGACAGCTAGCTCTGTTCAACTGTTTCCTATTGGCCAGCACCTGGTAAAGTTTTTTGGCAGGTCCCAGCCAATGAATAACAACTGGGTGGTGCCGGCCGTGATGTCACGGTCGGCTTTGCCCAGTTGTTATTGTTTAATGACAGTTCAGCATCCCCAGGTCATTTGGGGACGCTGATCTGTCATTACAACTGGGCGAAGCCAGCCAAAGGGTCCTCCAATACAAATCTTTGGCCGATAATGAAAAACCGGTACTATGGGACAGGAAACTGCTAAATATTCTGCTGTCTTATGGCTCAAAACTTCCATGTTCAAACCCAGCCTTATAAGATCTTCCAGGGACTTCTTAAAGTCCTTTGTAGGATCACTGTCAAGAACACAATAGTCTTTCATATTTCCTGAAGGAAGGAAGGACAGTGTTGTCACATATTCAGAAATAATTTGATGATCTACAACTGAGTGAGGCATAAATAAGGTCCGGTGTTGTTATTAGTTAATGTACTTGCTTGCATTTGTAACCCCTTCACGAGCTATGAGGGGATAATCCCCTCATGAAGTCTGAAGAGGTTAAAACAGACTACTGACGGCTTTTAGCCGCTGGGAGTCTGTTCAGTTTTGTAGAGCCCCCTATGTTATAGCAATTCAAGTAAAAAAAAAAAAAACAGTTTAAAAAAAATATTAAATAAATTAAATGTAAAAATAATTAAAACATTTTTTAAAGCCCCCCGTGAACACGTGCGTCATCACGTAAACACGCGTCGAGTGCGTCTACGTACGAAAACGACAAATGTGATACACATGTTGGGTATCGCTGCACACACCAGAGTGAGAGCAATAAGACTAGGGCAAATATTTACACATATCTCTAAACTGATGACCTGTAGGGGCTTTTAAAGAGTAGTCTATGGACTTTTTGGGTTACTGAATTATTTTGCAGTTTCACGCATGCACATATTTTTTAACCTAGGCATGTTGGGTATCTGTTTACTCGTTGTATTCTCATCTTTTATATTTTATAAATAAAATAGTTTTATATAGTGTTTTGTGGTACTAACCTTAAGTTAAGTGCATTTTTCACAAAATGTTTGGGTTTTATAAGTTTCGCTAATGTCATGCAACATAAAAATTTGCAACTTCCACCATTTTATTCTATAGGGTCTTAGCTTTCTGAAAAAATATAATGTTTGGGAGTTTTAAGTAATTTTCAGGCCTAAAATGTGCATTATAACATGGGTGCAAAAAAAAAAAAGGCCCTTGTCCTTAAGGGGTCAAGATTTATCTCCTGAATTTATTATCACTTTACAGCAAATGTAACTTTCATTCAGTGTGGATGAGGACTTCTGATTATATTCCTTGTGACTGAGGTCTTTAGAAGCCTCTTTAGGACAATGAATGGGGTGCTAATTACCTTTGACTCAATTGTAATTTGTTATTATAGGAATGTAGATTTAATGTTGCGTTGTTTGAATGCTTGTTCCTGTAAATGTTATTTTTATATAACTTGATTTTGTTCCACAGTTCTAATAGTGGGAAACGAAGCAAAGACATTATAAGGATTATGGCAGAAAACCAGACGCTACACAAGAGGATTCAGGAATGTAAGCCAAACTACGATCACAGGAAATGGGAAGATGAATGGAAGGTGATATATATATTGTAACAAGGACACTCCACTGTAGTCCAGGTAAGTCAAGGAAACACAGTTTATTGAAAGGGCAATGCTAATGATCTCGAGACATCACAGGAGTCAGCTTAAGCATAATATCTCAGCTGCCATGTACTTGACAACAGGAATGCTGCACCTTTATCATTAGTTAGTTATAATATTTTTTTAGCTTTTTTATGTTTGATGTTCAGCATTTTTATAGACACATAGCAAAGCTTGCTCTTGCCTGTTTGGTCTTTAATAAGCTGAGTAGAGTGGTACCATTAATGTGCAGTAGATGGTGTCATTAATGAGCAGAGAGTGATGTTGGGTTTTGCAGTTTTGTTTTGTCTCACGTAATGAACGTGCTCATATGCGTAGTAATCATAATACACTGTTCTCTTGATGGTAATCCAGGAAGAAGGAAAAACAAAAACCTTAGTTGGGCATCTGCCAATTTAATCTCACAGTTGGGGAATTGTGAAAGTTGATTAGATGGACTTGGACTTAACTGGCTTTGAATTAAAATTAAAATTGGATAACAGTGTAGCTCCTACCAGTCCAATAACCCAAAAGTAGGGCAATCAGCTTTATCTTCAAGCATCAGCATGCAGGGAAATAATACAGGAAAAAAATAATGCAAGTACAATTATTAATTGGTGGACTGATCTAAGCGCTGTGGCCTGACCACACTGGACCTTTTATGTAGCGGTCATCAGGCTAGAAGTCATAAAAAAAAGCCGGAAGCCGGAAGTGAAACAAGGAGAGAGGCACGAGACGGCACGAGATGGAAGCCGCGAGCTGGGAGCACTGGGATCCGCGAGCCGGGACAGCATCATGAGGAGAGATGTGTTGTGATGACACCCAGGAGGAGTTCTCCTCTGTGTTCTTTCACAGATGCTACTGATGTCTTCTCAGAGCTGATTACATAGGATATCTGACACCTGTATGTGTGCTCATTCATGAGAAGGGGTCAGCACAGTGAGACCAGAGAAGAGGAATCAGATGATTACATTTTACAGATAAAAACCGAATCTCAGAGAGTTGGGTTGAAGATCCTGTGGAGGGAATTTTGAATTTCTAGGACTCAGGCCTATGAAAGAGTCCATTAAAAAAAAAGTATAAAAAACAACACTGTGACTCCTGACAATGCACACACACATACATCGCCCCCACACCTCTACATTACCACAATAAATACAAATCACGTGAAAATGGGCTTTAATACCCATCATGCAAACAATTGTATTCTCAAATTGAGGATCCCGTTTTATCACTCTATATTCAAGTGTTGCTTTATGTGTGGTGATTAAAATACAGACATTTTAAAGTTTCCTGTATGGATTCAATGCTGATAGAAGGCACAGAAGAATCAGGCAACATGTAGTGGTAATTTCCAGAAGTGTTTTATGTCCCGAGACAAATCCTGATGACTTTTTTTGATATTGAAGTTATCCACAATCTTACCTAGCAAGAGAGATAAGCTATGGTTTAATGTTGGTTTAATGTTGATAAATGCAAGGTTATGCACTTTGGGTTAAAAAACAAACAAATGGGTTATACAATAATGGGTATGCCGCTAGGGAAGTCTGAAATGGAGAAAGATTTGGGGGTCACTGTAGACCATAAACTCAATAATAGATTACAATGCCAGGTTGCGGTAAGCAAAGCTAGTAGAGTCCTGTCCTGCATCAAGAAGGGAATGTTTTGCAGGGATAAGTCTATAATTTTGCCACTTTACACATCACTGGTTCGGCCTCACCTGGAGTATGCGGTGCAGTTTTGGGCACCGGTACACAGAGGGGATGTCCTTGAACTGGAGAAAGTCCAGCGAAGGGCGACCAAACTCATCAAAGGGATGGAGGACAAGAGCTATGAGACACGGTTACTAAATTTAAATATGTTCACGCTGGAATTAAGGAGATTAAGGGGGGACATGATTTTCATGTACAAAATGTTCTATAGTCATAGCGACATTAGCAACAAACTCTTTACGATTAATTCCGTAACAAAGACTAGAGGCCACCACCTGAAACTGGTAGAAAAAAAATTCAAACACAAGGGGCGAAGGGGGTTCTTCTCAGTTCGAGCGGTTAGGGTCTGGAACTCGTTGCCACAAGCAGTAATTTCAGCTAATAGCGTGGAACTGTTCAAGAAGCTTTTGGACGATTTCCTGAGAAACGGTAATATACAGGAGTACAAGTACTCCTAATAACGAGATGACTCAGGGATCTATACACACACACACACACAATAGGTTGGACTTGATGGACATGTGTCTTTATTCAACCTCAAATACTATGTAACTATGTAACTATGCCAAAATATATGGATACTCAGAGGTGCCAACTCATCGCAGTCATGCAGTTTTAGGTTTAGCAACTGAAGTTTTTTTCCTAAGCATCATATCAACAAATCAACAGGGAAATTGTGGGAATCTCTAATTTTCCAAATGTTTGGCAGACGTAATGGAGGCATTTTGCCCAGAGAGTTTTGTAATATATTAAAAAGCCAACATCTTGGTCTGAAAAATAACGATAAAGAAATGGTTTTATGGTGTTGCAGGAAGGAATGACAAATCTAGTTAGCGCAATTGATTTCACCCATGTACCACTTTGGTCACCATCAGATCAAGAGCATATCTACCAACAAAACAGAAAGGACTATAACTCTACCAGTATACAAGTTGTATTTGACTCCAAAGTGATGATTGATGATATTGTTGCTGGATTCCCAGGCTCTTGCCATAATGCCCATATTCTAAAGATGGCCATGCACTGGTAGATTTTCTTACAAATGTTCATATGAAAAAATCTGATCAGAACATTTGATAATGTCGTCAGAGACTTGATGAACATCGGTTGAAACTTCTTTTATCTTTAACATTCAAATTTGGAATGAATGGAGTTTCCCAAATTAAAACCACACTAAATGTTAAAAAAAAGTTTATTTGAGAAAATGTTTCCATCCTGCTCCTTCAATTATTTTCATTACTATGGTTAAAAACAATCACTGATTTGACCCTATTAACTATACTATGGGTTTGTGCTAAACCCGGTGAACTAAAGTGGGAATTTGCCAGACCAACTTCTTTGTAACTATGATGGTAGCCCCACTGCAAGGGTTACTAAACTATTTTCCTGCAGTTGTTCTTTAATATTCACTTGAAATAAAGTAACTTTCTCTGATACTTTTTCATTGTCATTTGGTTCAATTCACAAAGCTAACACCAGAATAGGGACACTTACTGTAATTTAAAAAAGTGACAATCATTTTGAGCTAAGTCCAATGAGATTTGAAATCTTCAGTCATATGGCAAAAATAGAGAGTAAATTGAGCCATGGTCACATAACCTTTCAATTGTGTTAGTAGCTGAAGCAGATTGTTTTCTCTTCTTTGCTGTGTAGTACATGAAAGGAAAATGCTTTAGGCAGGTATACTGGCTATGTAAGAGAAGAAAAATTTAGTAATTTTACTGTTTACATTTAAAATGAACTGTGTCCCTAGATAATTTGAGATTTTGAGAAATGCCTCAAGCTCATCCTAGCAAGGAGTGAGTCACTTTGAAGACAGTGAGAACCATTTTATGGGGCATTCTAGGGCAGCAGAGATGTCTAGAAAAAATGGTTATAGGTCAGTCTTCCTCCTACTCTGCTCATAAACCACTTTTCAAATATCAACTAAACTTAAGAATTTAAATTTACGCTACACAGAAAAGTTGTTTTAAATTACTTACCCAAAGTATAACTAAAAGTAGTATTAAACGCGCAAGTGTTTTTTTAATAACGATAATGAATTAATTTTTTACCCAAGCACTTCCAGTCATCATGTTTCCAAACAGCAGGCCTCAGCTCAGCATCCCCGAACTTCCTGTCCTGTACAAGATCACAAGGTACAGCAAAATCTTCAGCAGCTCTCCCTTCTACCAGCTTATTTATTTTTGATAAATAATTTATAATTAACTATTCTTCAAAATCATGCTTTCTTCCTCACGTCTAGGATAACAGCTAAAATCAATATACTGTAGCTACAGCACGAAATCAATGTATGTAGTGAGGAGTCGTTTCTGTCGTTCCACCTTAATTCAATGACATATGGGTGAGCAGATAATAAAGGATTTTTTAAGGTTGGGAAAATGCTTTGTGGGGAAGCCTGGCTGTGCTGGAGGGCCCCAAAATGAAACAAATATATGAGGTTACAGCTGTATCTGTTACAGCTATTAGTTTAGTTGGTTAGTTTTTTTTCTATGGATCTGCTTTACGCTCCTTTTTAGTATGGCTTCCTGCATGGATAAAGGTAAGTATACTGTTCCTTTCTGGATAATCCTGCGGCAAAAAAAAAAAAAAGTCAGTGGAAGAAAGTTGTTTTACATGACTATTCTGAGATGTTCATTAAGTTGGATTTAAGTTGTTCAGCGATCTAATACCTCTTCTAATAATATTTTCTTTAACAATCATTTAAAGTGAGCCACCTGAAAATAAAGAGTATTACTAAGAACAAACAATGCAGTATGTCTGCTATCATCTTTGTTAAACAGAAAAGCTTTTTCTGTGCCACTCTCTGATTTAGTTCCACTTTGTTATTGTGGCTTGATTTTCTTGAATTTATGGCTAAGCTTTGAAAAACTATCATCACCATGCCCAACAAGAGCAATCTCACTGGCCACTTAAAGTGATATTACAGTCAAAATGTTTTTAAGCTATTCCAAATGCTAAATCACTTACAATGGATGCTTCTCCTTGATGTTTAAAAGTTTTTTTTTCTTCCTGCAGAATCTGCTGGTCCCCTGATCACTGGACCTGTTTTAGGGTGGCTCCTTTCCCTTGCAGGGTCCTATGGAGCAACCCTTCTGTGTGTATAATATTAATTTAACTGTCTCTTACTTATGCATTGAGGGGCTCCTGTTAGACAAAGGAATAGCAGTTGGCAGGATTTAATGGTGAAGTCAAGGAAAGTCAGTTCCTAGTAACAAAGTACAACTAAATCAGAGAGGTGCACAGAATTGACTTTTCTGTTTAATTAAAGAATATATCTATACCTAAAACAGAAATGTAATATATTGCAGCTTACGGGTCCTTAGATGTAGTGACTGCATTCATTTTCTTTATGGGCTAAGCACATTTTCTGCAGGTACAGATACCTGTTGATCCTGATAGAATTTTTGTATCCTTGTAACAGCCTGTGCACTGAACTGAAATCTTAAACCGTGTTATCTGCTTCAACAGTAAAGCAAAACAAACGACAAACGCACTCAACAATTTGTTACCAGTTATACAGTAAGGTGCACACGAAATGGGCTTTGAACAGTAGAACAGTAGAAAGGCATCATGGCACACTCACAAACCAGCATGTAAAACAACTTGTCTCACCACTAAGGACAATGACAGAGGTTTGGATACACGTCTTCTGCAAAGGATGTGTAAGCCGCACTGCCGCGCCAAGGCACCTCTTATAGTGCGGTCCTAACTCTAAACTATAAGAGTCTCCATCTTGGAGCACATGGGGGCAGAAGATATCAAATTGGGTGCAGGCCTGTCAGGAGGACGCCCCACCTCCTTAAAGGTACAGAAACACACAAGGGATCCCGCACATCCCATTGGCAGCTGAGAAACCCCATGCATCGCTGCACCAAATCGGTAAAGCAAAACAAACGACAAACGTACTCAACAATTTGTTACCAGTTTCACCTCCCAGGATTAATCATAGATATAAGATTCTTACACCCGTGTGTTCAAAGATATAGACCAGGCCTCTCCTCCACCACACACACGTGTGGAGAGAGCTGTGTCTTAATCAATAGTTTAACCGTAATATTGCTGGTCTGTTATTCTATTGGAAACTAAGCCCTCCTCAAAATGACATTGCCAAAAGAGGACTGACTGTTATCTTCTTCCCACATTGTCTTCTATTAATCACACAAGCCCTCCTCCCTATGTAATAAAGATGAGGAGAGGGAGAGTTGTTTGTAGCCCAAATCAGAAGAGCAGCCTAGGTTGACAATATTGCTCCTCTATAGATAAAGTGAGGTGAGTGAGAGTGGATACGCTAGAACAGGAAGTGTGTTACCAGCAGGATCACCAGCTGGAAAAGAAATGAAAGCCTTTAGAAAGGAAAATGAATGCAACCATCACATCTAGTTACTAGTAAGCTGCAATGTGTTCGATTTTTATTTTTGGGTTTAGATATGCTTTAGGTAATATAAAGTATCTTGTGGTGTCTCCTCCAAGGCAAGAGTTTTACTATTAAACATTCAAAATAAACTACAGGTTCACTTTAAGTTTAAAAGATATAAAACTTTAAAACAATTCTTTGATTGTTTTACCTCTGTAAACAAGGTGATTGTTTTAGATAGTATTTCTCCAAGAAGTTAAGTCTTAACACCATGTCTGAATTTAAATGTACTTTGAGAAATACTCCTAAATGGAAGATTACCATAGTGGGGGGATAAATGAACCCTGTGAGCTAAATATCCTACTATGACAATTTTTAAAACTCTGCCTAACATCCATAATACATTGACTGAGCCTCACATTTTTTCCAGCATAGTTTGCCTGGCGGAGAAAATTGATCAGTACCGTGAACCGTTTCAAACCTTTGACTAAAAAAGATACTACGGTTTCTTGAGGACAACCGTGATATCTTGTTAGCATTTCAAGATCCTACACAAGTTTAGACTTCTTGTATTTATGTATCTATTATTATTATTAATACTAATAATATAGAATATGTTATGTATTTTAATGGGGTGCAACATATTCACACAAAAAAAAAAACATTTTTGGTCAATCTGAAATTAAATGTGATCTTACAACATGTAAATGTTGTTGCTTGGTAATTGTTTCCAACTGTTTTCATTCTTGTACTATAAAGGAAACATTTACTCTCAAGCATAATGTTAACTGTTCCACTAACCAGGTAGCCTTGAAGATGTGGGAACCAGTATGTGGGACAGACGGCATCTGAGCTGAAGGAACATATCAGTTAACATATTAACAGTAAAGTCTGCAATTTAGTATCTGGTGTTACTAAGCATTTAGTCAAATTTGACTCCAGGCCAATGTTATGTGAAAGTAAACTGGGCAACTGCCCAGGACGCAAGGTCCCTGAAAGGGATTCAGCCTTATGTCAGCCTGCCATCACAAGATGCTTCAGTAACACAGCAGGCTAAGTGGAGAAGGGGGAGATACGTGATGTGGAGGATGTCAGTGGAGCTTGACATCAGAGTGAAGCCCACATAAAATGAAGCTTAATGGACAGGAGTTGCAGATCTGTGTGCACATTGACAAGTAACTGCCTTATGATCCACTGATGGGGATATGTCCTAAGGGTGTGTTTGGAGTGCATGAAGAGGTGGACTATATATATTTGGAGTATATGGGTGTGCAGGGTATATGTAAGGTACATGACGATGTGTGATGAGTATATTTGGAGTACATAACAGGGTGTGTTCAGTGTATATGGGGTACGTGGTGGGGTGTGCTGAGAATATTTGGTAGACAGTCACTCGCACTCCAAATACTTTTGTAGTCAATCTTCTTTATTGACCATCAAAGTGTCACATAATGTAGCAACGTTTCGAGACCGTGTGGTCTCTTCTTCAGGCACCTTTGTTTGCCTGAAGAAGAGACCACATGATCTCGAAACGTCACTAAGTTAAGTTGGGTTTTACAGTCAGGAGTGCGATGGGATCCACCATATTCTGAGAATATTTGGAGCACATAGTGGGTTGAGCTGTGTGTATATGGGGAACATGATGGGGTGTGCTGAGTGTATTAGGGGCACATGGTAGGATGGGCTTAGTGTATTTTGAGGTTATGTTGGTTTAGGGTACATGCTGTGTTATTCTGTGTGTAATGGGATGTATGGTGGTCGTGTAAGTGTATTGGAGTACATGCTGCTTTCTGCTCAGTGTATTTTTGTGTATGCTTTGGTGTGGTATAAAAAGGGGTATCCTGTGGTGTGCGGAGTGTCATGGAGTGCATAACGTGGATTGGAACATGGTTCATTTCTCATGAATCTATATAAAAAGGGTAATGAAAGGCCAAGCATTGCTGGGTGCCTGGTAAATGCAAGATGTAGAGTTGCCGAGGGGAGTGGGAACATTTTTAAAGGATAACTGAAATTTTTTTGTACAATTAAATGTCCATATTCTGGGCATAGGTACAATTTGAGCTGGCAGATGATGGAAGTAGCAGCAGCTATATAAAATGTTTATTTTTTTATACATGTGCATTCCTCTTCCTCTTTTTCGAATATCTTCCTACAGTCCTCTGTAATGTGGTACACTGAATTAACCTACAACTGCTTAACATATCTATATTATTGAGAGATATTGTGATCAAAGAAATACTCTGCTGGGAAATGCATATTTGTTTGATCTTGATTTATTATTGATAAATAGCTTGAGAGTTTAATGTTCCTTTAAGGGCCCATAAAGGCATAAGCTGTGAACCAGGAGGTAACCATTTTACAAAACTGTAACTAATTCTAAAACAATATTGGAGACTCCTTGCAGAATATGATTCCCAATCCAGCAGGAGTTATTTAGTACTGTGCTGAGGGACGAAAGATTCAGGACAGATTACAAAAAGCACAGAACCCCCACATTAGTTCTGCTTAACTGGCCCAGTTGGATTTCCACATCACAAAAGGGCAATCCAGCTAGAATCCATTTATCTATTTGCAATATACATCAGAACAGTGTGGAGATCTAGAGGTAAGATCTGTAATGTCAGCTGCTAGCCCTGGTACAACATGGATACTATTGGAAAGAAGGTCCTCCAGGTCACTACATGCGAGGGTCACCAACCAGAAAAAATGAGTTTTCAATCTAACTTGAAAAAAATGGAGTCTGACAAGTTAAATAGTTTCATAAACATAGTGATTCTGCCTTTGTTTAGGCTACATAGGCTTACTTATTATTATACATCTATCTAGGGATGATTTTTTTCACAACTGGGAAGCTAAAATAAAAGAACTTTTTGCTAACTGTGAAATAACAGTCTTGGAGCCAAAAAAGAATAAACAGATGCTTGATGATAAAAACAGGTCAATGCTTTGTTGTACTTTGTATTCTACTCCCATATGTACTTACAACCATTCTATCAAATGCAATCTGTAACTTCACAGGCCCGCAGACGTTTTATACTGCAGGCTGGCTGGGTCACCTTTTTCTCTAGAGGAATTTTCTCGGAGGAAATTCAGATGTTCTGCACAGCAGCATAGCCTGAAGCATTGTTTTGTGGTTGTGATTCCCTAATGAGACACTCTGAACTGTTCCAAACTGTAGCAATGGGCTGCTGATATTATTTGGCTTACACTGGTAATAATGGCTTTAATATACGCAGTAATGAGTTTAGCTTCCTTGCCTGAACATTCATTGTTATAGAATTTGCCCTGCAGTCTGTTATGATAAAGAGTCTTCTTTGCTGTACTGCATATAGCTGAAAAGCCCTTGGGAAAGAAGCGTGCTTAAAAACTGGTCTATAGGACCACAGCGTAATGTGTTTTGTTATTCTCTTTTCATGTAAATGTTCTTGCTCACCTTGTACTCTAAGAGTAAGACATACTGAGACCCCCATCTATATGTTATGGATTTTGTTTCAGTAGATTGGGATTGGCTATCAAGTGTATTGAGCATTGCTATCATTAATGATGAATGATGTAGGAATCAGTTTAACCAATACGAGATAAGTTTAAATATGTAATGAAAATCAGTGTCATACACCTAGGATGGGAGACGATGAGGATGGCCTCTCTTAATGCTACTGTCCAAACACCCCTGGATAGGAAGACAGAGAGTGCAGGGACAACAGAATTGCACAAGTGCCCGTTGGCATTAGAGGAACTTAAGAGCTTTATCAACTGGTAAGAAGTGGCAAGAAGATGTGGTACACCAGTGAGAAAAGGTCATCATATTAGCCAAAGTCAGCAACAGACAGGGTCAGTAACTTGCAGACAGCGAGGTACCAGAGGGACAAGCAAGAATCGTGGTCAGAGAAACAAGTCGGGTCTGATCTAGGAATTGAGAAGCAGACATAGCCTATGGGTCAAGGAACAAGCAGGGTCCGTAAAAGGATTCAGAGACAAGATGCAAGATCATAGGTAACAGAAAGTAATGCTGATGACTGCCAGCACTGAGGCCTGGCAGAGGCTCAGTTTAAATAGCCTGCTGGGTGCCACTGTGAGTCATGGCCAGGGACAGACTGACCATTCAGCCGCGGCTAGGGGGGGGGCCGTCACTGATCCCCCCCGCCAAGGACGCTAGCAGCCGCGTGAGGACCCTGCCTAATTTTGGAGAGAAGAGTGAAGAGTGAGGGAAGGACGGAGATCTGTAGCCGCCTGGCCCCGGACTACATGCGGAGTCCGGGAAACAAACGGCTGGAGCCCCGAGGAGCCGCCAGCTCGCAGCCGCGGGCAGCCTAGTCCAGAGGAGAGCCGAGCCCCCAAGGAGGAGGAAGGTGGTGGGGGTGTGTGTGTGTGATCTGTGTGTGTGTGTGTGTTTTAATTTGTAAAATACTTAGTATACAAATAATTGTAAATTAAGTAATGTAAATTAATATATAAATTAATCCACTTCTGGGCTAATCATTGAAAAAAAATTATAAAATAAATACATTGGCTTAGTAGTTTTAATATAGATTTAATTTGTCTGTTTATTGTGGGTGTGTATTACAGATAATAAATAATGCTGTGGGAGGAAAGAAAATAAATTGGGTTAGAAAAATTAAATAATATGATTTCATTTTTCTAGGTGTGTACATAGTTATTATTTTTTTATGTTATTTTATTTTAAACACCTTCTTGGGCCCATTCACACCAATTGCGATGCATTCCAGAGCGGTAGCTGCTGAAACACTCAACAAATTTACGCAATCGCACAGTAAACTTTCCCCTTTGTTCTGGGGCGGGAGGGGGCGTGGTGGTGCTTTGAAGTCAATGGCACCGCAGCCACACACCCCCGCTCACACTGCGATTAGACAGGTGGAAAAACATTGCCTGCTTTCCTTTTCAGTGTGAACGCAAAAAAATGCTGCATGCTCTATTTTTTTGCATTCACAGTAGAGCGTTCCACAGGCAATGTTTTTCCACACGTCCGATCACAATGCGGGCAGGGGACGTGGCTGCTGTGCCATTGACTCCAATGCCCTGCAACGCCCCCCCTCCCCTTGCGCTATGAATGAAGGGGAAAGTTTAGTGTGTGATCGCTGTGCGTTCCAGGAGCTACCGTTGTGGAATGCACCGCAATAGGTGTGAACGGGCCCTTAATATGCATTGCATTGCTGTGGAGCTGTGCTATACACTCACACACTGCACATTACTGTGAGTTTTGTTGCTGTGAAGCAACATGTTATATACTCATACACACTGCACTTTACTGTCAGACTAGGTTCACACCTGGGCGGTTCATGACCGCGCGCTAATCGTGCATAATGGCACCACCAGCGCGATCGGCAGTGGTGGACATTTCTGTGGTCGTGTGATGTCTGCGCTGTCGCGGAATCGCCCACTACTGGCGATGCATTATTTTTTAATGGCACCCCAGTCACGCCGTGCATATCGTGCGGTTTCCCACCGCAATACCGTCTGTGCAATTGAATACGATCGTAGCTTTAAAAAAAAGCCATGCGTCCTGTGTCGCAAAAAAGGTACATGCACCTTTTTTTTGAGATTGCTGCATGGATGCAACCCCATTGAGATCAATGGGGCCGTGCAGCAATCGCTGTGCGCAATTGTGCACAATCGCGGAGTCCCGGGATCGCCCATATCTGAACCTAGCCTCAGTTTTTATGATATACTCATACACACAGTTCTTTACTGTAAGTTTTATTGCCTTTTAGGGCCTGAGAAAATGCTTGCCCAGGGTCCAAAGTGAGATCCGGTCTCAGCCTCCCCCCATTATTGGAGGAGACATGGCACATTGCATTTGTAAATAGATTTGACTGCTGTAAGGAGCCACGCTTGCTGGGGACCTCGCGGCAGTCTTCCAGGGAACCACAGTGGCATCTGTTTACAGTGCTGGCCCACACATCCCCCCTGATCCTCCGCTTCTGCCACTGGTGAGACCCTCCACATCTGCCACTGGTGAGACCCTCCACATCTGCCACTAGTGAGACCCTCCACATCTGCCACTGGTGAGACCCTCCACATCTGCCACTGGTGAGACCCTCCACATCTGCCCCTGGTTAGACTCTCCACATGTGGCGTCTAGCCTCCTGTGCGGTGGCCTGCTGCACCTACTCTAGACTACAGTCTGAAAGGGATCAGACTGCTTGTGATGGCCAATCCCAGAGATGTCATTGTGTATGTGTCATTCTACCTGCCCAGTCTGCCATGCATTGGTTCTGGTCTGAGGTCTGCCATGCATTGGTTCTGGCCTGAAATCTGCCGTGCATTGGTCCTGGTCTGAGGATCTGCCATGCATTGGTTCTGGTCTTAGGTCTCCCATGTATTGGCTCTGGCCTGAGGTCTGCCATGTATTGGCTCAGGTCTGAGGTCTGCCATGCATTGGTTCTGGTCTGAAATCTGCTGTGCATTCTGTCATTTAGCTCACTTTCCAAATCACCGATATTGGTCTAGATTTTTAAATTCTCCTACCTATTCCCCTGCAATTCACCTTTTAGTGAATGGGCTATTTTGAAAATAATGGGAGAAAGAATTTCTGTAACACAAGAATATTCATGCGGGTGAGGCTTGTGGATGAGTGGGGTTTGTATATGGGTGGAGCATAAGGGGGGCCCCATAATCTCGTATTGCCCAGGGGCCCCATGTGTTGTCAGTCTGCCCCTGGTCATGGCCATGCCCACACGCATAGTAAGAGATGAACACATGCATGGACACACATGCGCCTGCGGATAGACGCACTGACATGCGCATTTCTTTGTGTAGAAATATGCACAAACGCATGTGCAAGTGCTCAAGCTCAATTCTGGCTACACAGGCTAGCACGATCTGACAATCTGTAACCTTGACATGAGACATCCTCCAGCATACTGTTTAAAACTTAACTCTGGACACAACAACTTTCATGGAAATATATTCAAATGTAAATGTATATACAAATGATATATATTCAATTGGCATGCACTGAATGCCTTTGCAAAGCTAGATATCATATTTTTTAAAGTAGCACTGTGCTTTATTTAGACTGTACTGTACAGAGAGCAGAGCTATCCAACAGGTCCACCTACTACAGGCTGCCTGCAAAAAACTACAGGAGGAAATGGAAACAAGACCAGTCACCCTGCAAAAGGAGAGAGATCAGTGACTGATCTTTATTGCAGGAAGTGCCTGCATAGAAGCAAAGTTTCACACTGGATTACTGTACAGATCTGGAAGAAATACACAAATATCACCAAGATTCAAATAAGAATACACATGATTCATATATTTAGACAATATGTGCCTATCACATATTTAAAATTTAAAGTCATATAGCTGTTTATAGCAACATAAAAAGGTAAACATGGTCAAAGCCAAGTCCAGAGCACTAGACTGATACTGCATAACTGAGGTTAATTTCATAAATAAGAACACAGTGTCTTCTTAAATCTGGGAGGCAGCAATAAATCCAATGTGTAACTGGGAGGGAGGTGGGAGATTCAAGCTCGGGTTGATGTAGGTCCCCATACCTCCTCATCCCTACATCCATTTCCCAAAAGGATGTTAGGGGTCTATGTGTGTGTGTGTGGGAAGGACTTATCAAAATCTTTAAGATAAGGGGGTCACCAGATATCCACCCCCTCACATGTTTAAATAATCGATACATAGTACCCCTGGTTATTCATTCACAGAACCCCTGGTTACTGTAAAAAAAATAACAAAGCAAATAATTGACACTGCTCCCATAGTGTAAATCCATTCTCAATCACACTATCCAATTATGTAGATCTATTGCCACTCACAATGAACAATGCCCCACCAACCTGCTGGCACAAACACGACTACCCGATCTGAAGATCTTCTCCCACTGGACTCCTGTCACCACTGACATTTCCTGGGCACTCCTAGATAGTAAACAGTACCACTGGGGACCATATTTGGTCAATGATGTCAGTCAGGTTCCCTGATGCTGCTGTAATGCCAATTGCAATAAAAGTCTGGGGGCAGAGTCATCGTGTTTGTCTCCCCGAGTCATCAAGGCGTTGTTCATTGTGTTTGATGATGGATTAACATCACCGGGCAAAGTGATTGATGTTAGATCTACATCGGGTTACATTAGTTGGTATTTTTTACATTTTTTTTCCGCATTGGTACATTTCCCAAATGGCAGTGCCCAGCTCTCCATGCAAATTGAAAGATGCCAAAAAAAAAGAAAAGGAAGTCAGCTCGGAAATGTACTGGTTAAATATTATTGGATAATAATAATTATTTTTCTTATGCAAGCTAATAGTACGCTGTCTTTGTAATTTGCAAATACACATATTTCCCAATCATAAATACATTTTAAGGTACATTGTGCATCTTATGTATTTGTTTACATACATTATTGTAATGTTTGTATTTCTTTTTTATTATATATTTATTTATTGTTGTTTTCCAAACATTAATCCAAGTTTATCACATTTTACACAGCTGACAAACATACAACAATAAAACAAAACAAAACAATACATTAATCCCACCTTTCCTCTATATTATACCTGATATCCATAAACTAGTTTATATACAGGGCTAATCTCCCCATTTACACCACTTAATAGTGAATAAATAAATAATTATTGTGAATTACCTTTGATATTAACTACACTTTAATATTGATATCGTTAGTGTTTCCCATTTCATGTTTTGTGATAGTATATATCCTCATATAAATATACAAATATAAATGGCCAGAATTGGCCTAAAATTACTAATCAGTGCATCCTTTTCCTTTCTCTTCCCTCCCCCATCCCCCTTCCTCCCTCCCTTCATGAGTTAGCGTATATATCATGCAGTTGTATCAATCTATTACCTTTAATAATATCCAAATAGTGATTTCCACAGTGATGTCAAGTGTAACCAGCTAAAACCCCTTATATATAACTTAGTTTTAAGTCTTACGCAAGAAACAAACACTAATCAAGATAATAAAGAGATTGTTACATCAAAATTTCCAAGACACACAAATAAACAAACATATTTAAGCATCTTGAACCCTCCCTTCCCTCCTACCATTATCTGATATTGTCCCATAACATAAAAAGGATAAAAAGCATTTTCTAGAAACTAACATTTTCATTTTCAGGGGGCTTCAATTGTACCAAGTCATCACCTGTATGCTTCCGATAAGTATGCTTCCGAATTCTTGTATGTAAACCATCCCCGCCATATCTCACAAAAACTTGCATGTTTATTTTGACTTCCAGAAATCAATTCTTCCATAGAGCATATTTTATTTATCTTTATAAACCATTGTTTTATGGAGGGAGATTCTACACGCTTCCAATATAGCGAGATTAACCATTTTGCTGAGTTCAACAGATGAGGTGTAGTAGATTTTTGATAGCTTATTGGTGAGTGTGGGCTGGTGGTATGGCTGTGAGGGAGCTCCCTACATACACGCACTGCTTACAGCTCCCTTGCATGCCCTGTAGAGGTGCCTGGGCCAGAATGATGTCACATTTTAGCTCCCAGCACCTCTACAGGGCGCGCAAGGGAGTTGTACAATCAATGCACACATGAATGGAGTTCTGTCAGTGCACAGCAGCCCACACTGCACCCCAGGCATATAATCCAATCCAGGCATAGGATCTCGTAAAGTAGGGAGAATGGGTGGATTAAAATGTGTATGTGTATGTGAGAATGTCTGTGAGTGTGTGAGATTATGTGTGTGGTTGTGTGTGTCTGTCAAGTTTTTTTTGAGGGCCTGTTCACACTAGTACAGTGCGTTAATTGCACAGTCACGTGTGATTAACGCACTGTACCACGCAATATCACCTACCACGCGTTCAGGTACAGGAGGTGTGTTGCATTGCCATTCATTTGAATGGCACCCCAAATGCACAAATGCACCTCCTGCCCACAGTTTGATCAGTGTGGTGTGACTTAGGTCTCGACTTAATGACCAAGGACAAATGTGGGTTCTGTGGTTACGGAGTTACCAAGCTGAGAAACACTGGCCTAGTGTAAATGGTCTCCATTTAGATTTTTCTTGGTAAATTGGGTGCCGAGAACCTTATCTTGGCGATTGGTGCGGAGCTATCACATTAGCCAATGGTGATCACATGATCAAGAGCCACACAGAATAGCTCCTCAGCACTTCTCATAATAACTGCCTGGTCCCATAGCCAAGAACTCCTATTGAAACACTTAGTTGGAATCTAGCTGAAAGTTTAATTAACAGGTAATTTCAATACACAGTTTGTGAGCACCAAGAAGATACTACCCTGAATAGTCCTGGAAGTGATCCGGTTATACCTGTTAGAAAACCACTTGAAGAAATATCTTCAAGTAAGTCCCAGAAAGCAGCACAAGCAATTACTGTCATTGCCAATCATTACCTGTTCAGCAAATGTGCATCTGAATGCTTCAGAGATTAGAGTTTAGTTTAAAATTCTCTGCATCATTTTAGTTTGGCATGCTTGCTATGAAACCTACGACTTATGAAACAACTGTGACCTGCATTTCTAGTCCGGTGCGGATTTTAGGCTTGTTCCAATTTAAAAATAGCAATCCACAGAGGTAGAATGAGGGTCACATCTTTTGTATATAAAAGTCTTTAATTTTAATTTGTTTCCACATTTTTGCTTTAACTTTCTTTCCCTTTTTTCCATGTGCAGGGAAGAAGTATGGGATGAAAGCCAACTCCTAGACAACAGTCACTTCTGGGAACTTTGACCTTCTACTTTATTATTCCAAGGTTCAATACAATGCAGACAATGAAATAAAACATATTTAACACAGCAGTTTGTCCTACTTTTCCTCTGACATTTTACAGGTCTACATGGTTTAACACACTATAAATTACAAATGTAATAATGAAGGGCGTAACTAGAAATCACAGGGCCCCATAGCAAAGTTTTGCATGCCCCCCCCCCCAAACTACAAACCCCCCGATCAAAAAAAA
>NW_017307195.1:660167-665992 GCF_000935625.1 Nanorana parkeri
CACAAACTACAAACCCCCGATCAAAAAAAAAGAGGAATGCTAATGGCTCAAGGGACACAGGCATTGTTTTGCCATGCATTCCAGTGAAGGCGATCACACTGCGGGCAGGGGACTTCAATGCACCGCTACACCCCCTCCCACCCCAGAACACGATGGCCATACACTCTACAACCATCGCAAGACCTTAGTCTTGCGATGGTTGTAAAGGGATTAAAAAAACGTACGATTTGCCTATCTTGGACAGGCAGATCGCACTCTCGATCATCGCAAGCCCGCCCCCCTGGGGGGCGGGTTTCCAATGACCGCAATGCTGAACGGGCAGTGTGCGCGTGCGCACACCGGCCCGTTCGGCATTTGTCTTCCGAGCACCGTTCTAACCAGCCGAGAATCGTACGTCTCCATTCACACTGCTCGATTCTCGTACGATCGCGGGATTTCCCACGATTCTCGTACGAGAATCGAGCAGTGTATGGGCACCTTAAGTCTTCCATTAGGACAGATCAATATGAATGTGCTCAAAAAAAACTGACATTGGCCATCTTGCCTGATGTAACAGAACATCAAAAAGGGAAGAAATATGTTTTAAACATTATTTTATGTTATGCTATATAAATAGGATCGCATAACAAACATATTAAGGAGTTTTCCCAAATTTGACTGCAAAAGGGGAAATACAGATAAAAGGTATATCACCTGGTATATCACCTTGGCTCTGCTTAAAGAGTGCAAAACAAATAAACAGATAGCGCCTTGTCCTCGCGTATTACCGTTTATTAATCAATGAACACAAAAACTGAATGAATGGTACAAGGCAGACCCCACAAAAAGCTGCCTTGCTAGCTGATGTGTTTCGGGGGATATACCCCTTCCTCAGAGCTAACAAATTGTAAAATAAGATACAAATATATAGACTGGGTGAACACCATGTGACCACAAACCAAACCCACTCAATCGTATGCAGCTGATCACCATCTCCTCATTAATAGGAATTTCACAGTGTGTGGTAGCAATAGAAGGTGCTGGTTTAATAAAGTGGAGGGATATTTAGCTGATCACTCACCTATTATTTGATATGCAGCTCCATACATTGCCAACATTTAGATCGCCTGCCAAATCAGCGGTGCACGTGGGCAGGCTCGGATTCCACACAAGGCCACCGAGGCCCAGCCTCGAGGCGACAGGGCGCAGAGGGGCGGCAGCGGTGTCCTTGTGAGGAAGTTGGGGGCGTCGGGCGGTAAGTTGCCCTCGCTACATTTAGTCCTGCTTTACACAAGCAGGGCTAAATGTAGAGTGAGGCAGTCAATTGTTCGTTTACATGTGATCTCGGCAATCGACAAGATCACATGTGAAAAAGTCTGCAGCCGGCCGGTCCGTCCTCCCCTCCCCCCTGCACTTACCTCTCTCCTCGCTGGCTCTGTCCTCCACCGCCTCTCCTCTCCTCACTGCAGTGAGCAGTGAGAGGGGAGAGCTGTGCTCTTCCCATCTTAGCTGTCACAGGAGTTCTAGCAGAGTGCTGGGCTAGAACTCCTGTATTGGAGGTGACAGGGTCAATAAAGAGAACCTGTCACCTCCAATTGCTAACTGTAAACTAACCCCGCGGCCCTGCCATCTGGTTTCCATTCCCCATGATGGGAAGGAGGGGGGGCGTATTGCGTAACCTGGTTTTTGGGAGGCAGGGAGAGTAAATCCGGCCCTGCACGTGGGCACATTACCAACCCACAAAAGTAGTCCCACACAGTATTCTAGTGGGAGTATTCACAGTAGGTCTTTTGTGGGTTGGTGATGTGTGCACTGCCGATTTGACGGGCGATCTAAATGTTGGCAATGTATGGTGCTGCATACCAGGATTCACCCAGACAGTTCGGGTTTTGAATGCTGTGTCCGGGTTTCATGGCAGCAGAAACCCGGACACAAGATGCCAGGCAGACAGGGGCAACCAAAATTAATATAGGGGCTACTGGCTACCCAATGAAAATAGTTTAAACTGTGATATTTACATATGAATAAGCCAGAAGTTATTCTCCCAAAAAAAATTCCCGCGTGTCGCTAGAGTGTTCGGGTTTCGCTTGAAGAAAATGTGGCAACCCTAAGACCTGGTGTATATAAGGGAAGAATTTTCGTCTCTAGAGCACTAGGCTGACTTTACATTGGGGTACACCTGTATGCTAAAGACAGTTTGCACCTAAATGCAAGGGGATCTGTTGTGCTAGGGGAGAAGTTGGAGGAATATTTAAACTAGGACTTAGTGGGGAGGGAGAGTTAGAATATAATGGAGTAGATAAGTCTGACAGGGGTCACACAATTCTTCCAATCTTTAATCAATTTAGTGTCCTCTGGGCAATATTCCTCTTTCCATTGTTTAAGGTACTGTGAAAGGAATTTATCAGAACTGGAGCAGACAGAATCTGGAGCAATTGCCCATAGTAACCAATCAGCTTCTCTCTTTGATTTGGTTAACTAAGATTTGAAAATGAAAGATAGAAGCTAATTGTTTGCCATGCACAGCTGCTCCAGATTCTGTCAGCTCCAGTTTTGATACATTTACCTCTGTATGTCTTCTGGTTTATTACCTTGGGCACTTCAGATAGTCTTGCACACACACAAGTGTTAAATGAGACAGAGATGGGCTTGATGCAAATCAGAACATATATTATCTTGTATTAGTTTTAATGAGGACTTTTATTTGTTTCTGTTCTTACATGCAGACACCCAGCAGAGGTAGTTTGTTACTGATCTTGATGCAATATAACATTATGGAGTGTTTTTTAACCTTTTGGATGCAACTAAGACTATATGACCCCCTTGGTGTATATGTTTAAATCAGGGGATCACCCAAATATGATGGAGCTTTCACTACTTTTACTTTTGCAAACTTACAATTTCTCAATTCATCACTAAGCCATCAGCTTATTGAGATATATCTGCTATGGATATTTCGCATCCAGATTTGATGTGTGGAATTGTATTATCGTGTTCCATATTTTCTATATTGACTGTTTTACGTGGAGGATGATTTGCATACATAGTGCCTGGTCATAATTTAGCATATCCTTTAACCCCTTTGTGACGGGAGACGTACACTGTATGTCCCGGCACTTTGTGTCTATATGACTGGCCACGTACACTGTACGTGACGAGTTATATCAGGCTCTGTAATGCTGGTAACTGCTGATTCTCAGCGGTTACCAGTCATTAATGAATGCCTCAGTATTGAGGCATTCATTGATGAAATAGTTAAGCTTTAGCAAAAGCTTATTTCTTTCATTAATGAAAGAATGAAGCCGTTACATGCAAATCCGGGAGCGCTAAATAGTGCTCCGGTATTTGACAGCTGAAAATAGCAGGGAGGCAGCAGAGTGACCCACCTCCCTGCTATTTGTTTTGACAGCTCCATAGACTGGCCTGATGTTTATGAAGCTATGTGATACATCTCAAGCAAAGAGATACAAGAGATACAATGTATCTCTTTGCTTGAAATGTATAATTTCTGATCGTCTAGGCACGATCAAAGAGCTTTAGTGAGATCTGAATCTGACATGCTGTCAGGATCAGTCTCTAAGGTTATTATTAGCTGTTCCTAAGTTTGGAGCAGCCTAATAATAGCCAAAAATTTAAAAAAATGTTTTATCAAGCAGTCATAGTGACTGCTTGATATAAACTCACAAAAAAGTTTGTTTTTTTTAACTTTTTTTTTTACAAAGTATAAAAAAAAAATTAAGTGTAAAACAAAATTAGGAAAAAAAATTATATATAAATATATTTTATACTATAATTATTATAAAAAAAATTTAAAAAATAATCAAAACTTTTGAAAAAAAGTGTTTTCTTCTAGTTTTTTTCCTCATTTTTTATATTTGATTCATACTAAGTGAGGCGTTAGGTACATGTTTGATATAATTATATAGCCCTATCTGTCCTCTAAAAAACAAGATATAATATGTGTGGGTACATTTAGTAAGAAAGTATATTACTGCTGTGGAAGAATCACACAGCAAAAATCTAAAAAGCGTGTCAGTAATTTATGAACAGAAACTGAACTAGCTCAGACATGAAGGGGTTAACTTATGCTTATCGTCAATGTTAAGTATTGCTTACACTTTCTTCCTCTCACACAAAGCGGACCTTTAAACTCAAAAATCAAATTCTACCAATTCATCCCTCTATGTATGATGATTAATAATAACATAGACATGTCAGGTGTAAAATGCTGTGATTTTGAAATACTTACACTTGCAGAGCATCCACTTCCTGCTTTGAAAGGGCAAAATGACTTCAGTTTGCCAAAGCAATGCACACTGGGATTGACTTGTCATCAGCAGAACATTGCTGGGAAATATCATCTGTAATCTCATGAGATCTCAGGGAAAGGCATTTTTCTCCCCTGAGATGGTGTGCATGGTCACATGTCTTAGTCACATGCCTGGTCACATGTGCCTGTAATTCAGAAAGTAACAGTAGAGCTAGTAACCTGCCCTTAGTAAACATGGCCACTGTCAGAAGACAGGGGGGGACCCCCAAAATGTGTTGGCTGTTGCAAATAATCTTCGCCAATCAAGGTGTTTTTTGACTCCTGAGACAATTGCCTGGCGCTCTTTTTTTAGACTTCATTCACAGCTATTGTATTTTGACAGCCAGTATTCACCTCTGTCAGCTGATTGGCTGCAGACACTGTTTTGCTGATGATTTTTGGCCCAACTCCTTTGGCAAAAGTCAATTGAAATATTCACTTTTGCCAAATAGAGGGAAGCATCCGAAAGCTGGTCGGATGATCAGTGAAACATCTTCAAGGAAAAATACAGCAAGTCCAGTTATACCAGAAATACCATGACCTGGATAAATGAGACCCTTCACAGACATAGAGCAATGCAGAATAATAGTATTTGTATTTGCTACATACTCTGAGCTGCCATTCTACTTCGGGGTTCTGGCCTTATGTCTTGGGTGGAGGGTGTCAGGAGGGGTGCTGAGGGTCTAAGGAGGGGTGCTGTGGGTCTTAGTAAGGGGAGATGTGCATGTGGCAGAAGCACTGTAAGCAGGCATCACGTGGCTCCCCAGAAGGCTGCCGCAAGGTCCTCAGCGAGTGCCGGACCTAAGACACCTGAGTCAATTTCAAAAATGTAAGTACCGGCATCGGTTTTAAGTATTGGGACAGAGGTCAGTTATAACACAGAGTTCATTGGTCAGTAATGTGACGCAGAGTGCGGAGGTCAGTAATGTGACGCAGAGTGCGGACGTCAGTAATGTGACGTAGGGAGCAGAGGTCAGTAATGTGCCGGAGAGTGCCGAGGTCAGTAATGTTACGCAGAGTGACGAGGTCAATTATAACGCAGAGTTCATTGGTCGGCGGTCTAACACAGGGTGAGGAGGTCAGGAAAGTGACGCAGAGTGCGGAGGTCAGTAAAGTGAGGCAGAGTGCGGAGGTCAGTAAAGTGACGCAGAGTGCGAAGGTCAGCAGTGTAATGCAGATAGAATAGGGACTTACAGTGCTGATGTGCTCTGTCCTCATGCCCTCTTCCTCTCCGGGTGGTGGTGGGGGGAGGTGGGAGCAGCGATGTTTCCTCCATGTGAAGCCATAAGCCTTCTCAGCAGGTCCTGTCCCACTCTCCTAAAATTTACAGCCATTGGTGGTGCTGCACTCTCCCTCCCAGCCAATAGCAGCTGAGGAGGGCGGAGAAAGATACAGGGGGCCGTGAGAAGCCCGTAAGTGAATTGGGCAGGCACCACAGGCACCTAAATGTTGTTTTGTTGTTTGCCCTTGCAGCGGCAGAGCTGACAAGTCGGCTTTCTAAGGGAAATCAGTGGGGGGGGGGGGGGGGGCGGGGGGG
>NW_017307195.1:666171-675066 GCF_000935625.1 Nanorana parkeri
GGGGGAGCAAGGAATAACCTAGGGAGGGCAATTGCCCCCCTGTAGCGACGCCTATGAGTGCAAGTGCTTGAATTTGAATTGATATCAGCCTCTTGCAGTCTCTGTACAGCAGAGCTTAATGAAATAGAGGGGTGAGAGGAGAGTGACAGAGAGATGAGTTTATCAGTCTGCTGCTTCTCCTTTTGCTGTCCAGTAGCAGACTGGGGGAGGGACAAGACCTATAAGTGTAACTTAACTGCAGCAGATTAAAATCAGGTCTCCTGCTCTTCCAGATACGGATGTTACTGTGTAGCAGAGCTGTGTAAATCTCAGAAGAGGATGGACAGAAATACAAATATTTAGTAAAACAACTCACATATAGGTGTTTCGACTGTGCACATAGTTGTTTGCCTGGAGTTCAGCTTTAACATATTTCTCAGTAAACACGTGATTAGGAGCCTGTAATAACGTCCTTCTAAATCCCCATTCCCTGGAGCTCTGTATCTGTGTAAAAATAAGTGACAAATTATGTCAAGAAAATTACGCTTTAAGTTATGTTTATGGCTTTATTTTGGCTGCTTTGCATTTTTATGGGCTTTTTCACTAATATACAGCAGCTGTTCTCTGCAAAGGCTTCCCTCGCCCTCACCCCAGCGTCAGACCCCTATTCAGCCTTTGGCACCACCTGCTTGCTGCTACTGTGCTGATTCTGCACCAGCACAGTAGCAGCAAGCAGCTGGTGCCCAAAGCTGAATAATAGGGGCTCTGGTTAGACCAAGCTGGTTAGACCCTACACAGCCCTGGCGAGACCCTACAGAGCCATGGTGAGACCCTACAGAGCCCTGGCTTAACCAGGGCTCTGTGGGGTTTTACCAGGCTTTGTGTGGTCTAACCAGTCCCCACAGAGCCCTGGTGAGCCCTCATAGAGCCCTGGGTAAACCAGGGCTTTGCATGTTCTCACCAGGGCTCTGTGGGGTTTACCAGGACTGGTGAGACCCCACAGAGCCCTGGTGAGCCCTCACAGGCTCACATGGCTAAACCAGGGCTTTGTATGGTCTCACCAGGGCTCTGTAGGATCCCACCAGGGCTCTGTGTGGTCTAACCAAGCTGGTTAGACCCTACATAGCCCTGGTGAGACCCTATAGAGCCCTGGTTTAACCAGGGCTCTTTGGCATCTCACCAGGGCTCTGTAGGATCCCACCAGGGCTCTGTGTGGTCTAACCAAGCTGGTTAGACCCTACATAGCCCTGGTGAGACCCTAGAGAGCCCTGGTTTAACCAGGGCTCTGTGGGGTTTTACCAGGCTCTGTGGTGTCTAACCAGTCCCCACAGAGCCCTGGTGAGCCCTCACAGGCTCACATGGCTAAACCAGGGCTTTGTATGGTCTCACCAGGGCTCTGTGGGGTTTACCAGGACTGGTGAGAGCCCTGGTGAGACCCCACAGAGCCCTAGTTTAACCAGGGCTCTGTGGGGTTCACCAGGGCTCTGAGGAGTCTCACCAGGCTGGTGAGACCCCACATAGCCCTGGTAAGACCCTACAGAACCCTGGTGCTGGCGAGACCCTACAGAGCCAGGCCTCACCAGCCCTAGTTAAACCCCACAAAGCCCTGTTGGGACCCTACAAAGCCCTGGTGAGACCCTATAGAGCCCTGGTTTAACCATGGCTCTTTGGGATCTCACCAAGGCTCTTTGGGATCTCACCAGGGCTCTGTGGGATCCCACCAGGGCTTTGTGGGGTCTAACCAAGCTGGTGAGACCCTAGAGAGCCCTGGTTTAACCAGGGCTCTGTGGGGTTTTACCAGGCTCTGTGGTGTCTAACCAGTTCCCACAGATCCCTGGTGAGACCCCCCAGAGCCCTCGTTAAACTAGGGCTCTGGGGGGTCTCACCAGGGCTCTGAGGGGTCTAACCAGGCTGGTGAGACCCCACAGAGCCCTAGTTTAACCAGGGCTCTGTGGGGTTTTACCAGGCTCTGTGGTGTCTAACCAGTTCCCACAGATCCCTGGTGAGACCCCACAGAGCCCTGGTGAGACCCTACAGAGCCCTGGTTTATTCAGGGCTCTGTGGGGTCTCACCAGGACTCTTTGGGGGTCTTAGAGACTTGGTGAGACCCCACAGGCCTGAGTGGGGCCTCATGTTTAGGTTTCGCCTAAGGCCTCGCAAACTCTAGAGCCGCCTCTGATCACAGGAGTACCAAGCAGCTGGTGCCCAAGGTTGAAGAAGGGCCTGACGCTGGGGTAGGGGAAGCCTTTGCAGAGAACAGCAAAGCATCCCTTTTATCTCCCATATTCGATAAAATGCAAGCTTTTTGTAATGTACTGTATGTTGGAATGTCCTGAGTCTGACTAAATACTGTACCGACCACCAGAGATCCCCGCACTGACCACCTGAGAGTCATCCTGAGACCCTGGAGACATATCGGTGCATCCCTAATATATAAACGGCTGAGCTTGCAATCGGTTTGAAATCCTGCAAAGTTTTTTTGAGAGAAGTCTATGATCTATGTGTGCTGTTTTTTTTTCTCTGGGTGTTGGGGAGGTGAGAAAAATTCCTGGGGGGGGGGGCCCAAGAAAATGTTTGCCCAAGGTCCGATCAGTATTAAAGACGGGCCTTTCAGTGAGGGAGAGTTTCCTTTATTTCCTGTTCTATACATGCAACAGAAAGTGAGAGGAATTTAATCTCCTCTTAGACAGTTGTCACAGGACACAGTGTCCCTATTGGAAGATTTCTCATCACCTCTTGTTCTGGTGTTATTTTGAATATTTTTACCCTACCTGTCAAATCGCTATTGCAAGTCTCAGCCAAATGAAAAGAAATGGGCGTTGGTCGTGACATCACGGGGTCATCATGGGCAACGCTGGACATCGTGATTGACCCTTGGATTACTTCAGTGGATACATTTTGGGGATTTTTTATTTATTTATTAAAGGAATTGTCAAAAACGTTTGTTGTGTTTTGTTTTTTTTCTTCGAATAAATGATTTTTCTAAAAGTGTGGTCTCTTTATTTACATTTGACTTTAACCCTTTAGTGAATGAGTAGGAGTACAAGTACCCCTTAGTCATTTATAAGGGGGAAGCATTTGGGTGCCCCCATTATTAAAAGGGGTACCATGATGCAAATAAGCCCCCCCGGCCTGCAGACCCCCACAACCACTAGGTTAGGGTTGTGGCGGAAGATGCCCTTGTCGTCATCGGCATGGGGACAAGGTGCTTTTTCAGCAGAGACCCATGGAAAATCTTCAGGTAGCCGCAAACACCACCAGCTCTACCCCTCTGACACTTGCAGTATGCCCGTGAGCGGTGTGTCTTCCTCCACCCAGTGCTCCTCTGACACACCGCTTGACACCCCGGGCTTAATTGTGGGCTCCCTGTTCACCCGCCTCCGAATGATCCGGCGTTCATGCCCACACTGCCACCCAGATTTAGCCGCCGACAGCGCATCCACAGGCAGCCATATACTCAACACCATCCGGGCCATACCGCCCGTAGTCCCGACAGTGATAGTCAGCCAGCACCCATTCGTGCATGCCGCAATTAGCGGTCCCCTTTTGTTTAGGACCCCAGCAACACACAGCGCTTGGACCCAGGCTTTCACTGCCATTCTGCCCTCCCCAGCCCCCACGGCAAGGACCAACCCATACACCCCCACACCTTCCCCCATAGCTGTTCGCACATAAAAGAGAGTGCACACCATTCCCCTACCCACCAGCCAAGAGACCCCACTGGCCACACACCTCACCACAGTCTCAGGGGGTCTACCACATCACTGACAGTGATCACCTCCGCAACAATCCACCATACCCCCTTCTTTACCACTGGTGGCAAACCATCACACAATTTCCTGGATACCACCCAAGACAACTTCTAGGCTATCTTCCAGTATCTGTAAAACACCCTGACCCCACAGGCCATCCTTCCAAGTGTCACCATTCTTCCGGAACCCTACCCTACCACAACACTCAGGACTCCCAACTATCCACCCCTCGTCGATGATATCACGCCATCACCAACTTCATGGTAAGTTGTTATATGCCTCACTTCCTATTTTTTTTTTTAATTTATACCAAGTCACCTTTTGGTAGTAGCGCTTCTGTCCCCATTTTTTCTGTTCTCATTAACAAACGTTGGACACCCCGGTCCGCACTTAAAAGAAGCTGCACACCTAGCATCAAAACCCACACCCATACATCCTTACCCTTGTGTAGCGCTGCATCAGGGGACAAATCTCCTAACTTTTCATCCCTGGAAAAGCACCCTCCTAATGCAGAGGGCATGTGACCAACCGAAGGGAGCCGAAGCCAGGCGATATACGGCTGAAATCAGCCGTACTCGGCTGAAGTGAATAGCTGAACAGCATTAGGCTCCCTTCACATTGGCTCGTTATTCACTCGGCTGCCACCGGCAGCTTAGTGAATAACCCCCTTAGTTTAAATGACTCTAATGGGGATAATGCACAAATGCTAATGTTTGTAACATTTGTAGAATGCTTGCAATATATTAACCCCTTCGTGACGGGAGACGTACGCTGTACGTCCCGCCACAAAGGGACCAAATGACTCGTCACGTACACTGTACGTGATTAGTTATTTGCTGCACTAGAAGGCTGGTAACCGCTGAGAATCAGCGGTTATCATTCATTAATGGATGCCTTAAGTTTAGAGGCATCCATTAATGAAAGGGTTAACCTTTTTCAGACACCCGATACCTGAAGATCGGGTGTCTGAGAGTCAAAGCAGAGCTGGCATGTTTGCCGGCTTTGCCGGCATTCTGACAGCTCGTATAGATCGAGAGATATCTCTCTCAAGCTATACTGGCTTTTTTTTTCCTTTCAGGAATAGATACATAATGTATCTATTCCTGAAAGAAGAATGTTTCAGTTTGCTGATCGTTGTTGTAACAATCAGAAAACTAGTGACAGCTGAATCCTGAACTGCTGCAGGATCAGTGTCACTAACTTATTATCGGCTGTTCTGAAGTTTGAAGCAGCCTGATAATAACCAAAAATTTATTAATTTATCATAGCATTATTATAGCATTAAGGAGGGGTTACCGCTTAACGGTCATTGTTTTGGATTATATGATGAACAGTACAAAAAAGTAAAATACTGTGAACAAAAATAATTCTTTATTTACCTGCAAGGAACCAGTCTAAAGAATATTTTATTTCACTGGCCTGAGTAAATATCTAGGATACATAAAACTCAGACAACTGTCTGCAGGGTCCCGGAGAGCTACATAATAAGTGACCCCGGGACACAGGTTGTACACAAGAACTCGTACAGTGGTTACAGAAAATAATCACTCCCCTTTAAAATAATCACATTTTGTTGCTTTGTAGCCCGACAGACACAGTTTTTTGTTTTATCCAGCTGTATTTATAACATCCAAGTTATTATTATTATACAGGATTTATATAGCGCCAACAGTTTGCGCAGTGCTTTACAGTATAAGGAAGACATTACAATCACAAATACAATTCAAGACAAGATGGTAAGGAGGGCCGTGCCCATGAGGGCTTACAATCTAAAAGGGAGGGAGAAGTGATACATGAGGAGGTAGCTGTGTGGGGATGAATTGTTTGAGAAGGTGATGGTTCAGTGGTTAGGTTGAGGTGGGCTTCGCTGAAGAGATGAGTCGTTAGGTTAAAGCTATAACACCAATATGTCAGAGAAAAATTTAAAAAATTAAAAAACAGAATCACCGAGTTGGAAAAAGGATCACCCCTCCTAAAAAAGGCTTGTAAACTCAAATCGGGTGTCACCTTCTCAATGGCACACAAAGCCATTTGACTTTCAACTGTGATCAGCTGTGGTCATTTTGATTAGCTCAGCATGAAAAGAGCTTTCCTGGAGCATTTCAGCCCCTGGTAGTGCAATTGAAGCAAACAATCACCTATGGGTGGCAAGGCACTGTCAAAAGATCTCTGAGATAAAGTGGACAGGCACAAGTCAGGAGGTGGATACAAAAAAAGTCCAAAGGCTTTATCAATGCCTAGAAACACAGTGAAGTCTATTATTAAGTGGAAGGTATTTGGTACAACACAGACCCTCCCTGGATCAGGACGTCGCACCAAACTGGATGAAAGAGCCAGGAGGAAACTGGTCAGAGAGGCTACCATGAGGCCTACGGCAACAGTTGCAGGACTTTATGATAAAGTGTCATAAAGAGTGGTCATTGTGTGCATGTGACAAGAAAAAAGCCACTCCTCAAGAAAGGCCACATGTAGTCATAACTGAGCTTTGCCAAAGCGCACCTTGAAGATTCTGAGGCCACATGGAAAAATTGAATTGTTCGACCTCAACACCAAATAATGCGTCTGGCGAAAATCCAATGCAGCTCAACATCCAAATAACAGCATTCCTACAGTAAAGAATGGAGGTGGTTATGGGGGTGTTTCTCTGCAGCAGGGACTGGAGCACTTGTCAGGATAGAAGGAAAAATGGATGGGGCAAAATACCGTCAAATTCTTGAGGAAAATCTGCTGCCCTCTGTCAGAAAGTTGCCAATGGGAAAAAGGTTTACCTTCCACCATGACAATGACCCAAAGCACACAGCAATAATGACCACACAATGGTTGAAGGAGAAAAAGGTGAATGTCCTTGCATGGCCTAGTCAGAGCCCAGACTTAAACCCCATTGAAATTCTGTGGAATGACTTGAAGACTGCAGTACACAAACTGTCACCATCACATTTACCTGAATTTGAGCAGTTCTGCAAAGAAGAATGGCCAAATATAGCAACGTCTAGATGTGCAAGGTTAGTAGAGACATATCCCAAAAGACTAAAGGCTGTAATTAAAGCAAAAGGTGGTTCAACAAAATACTGAGGGGGTGATCTTTTTTACAACTCAGTGATTTTTTTTTTTTCTGGCATGTTGGTGTTGTATCTTTCACTTGGATGTTATAAAGTAAATACAGCTGGATAAAACAAAAACTGTGCATGTCTTCATTTCAGGCTACAAAGCAACACAATGTGATTATTTTAAAGGGGGTGATTCTTTTCTATACCCACTGTATGTGATGTATAGTTTGTAAATAATGTTGCTTAACCCAGTCAAATACATTAAAGTAGTATTCCACTCTCACACTTTTTTTCAATAATGAATCTAGATCAAACAAACACTGCCCAGTAAAGTATTTCTTTATATTTTTGCCCAAGAAGTTACAATCACCATGTTTCCTAATAGCCGGCTCCAACTCTCTCGGCTCTACTTTCTACTTCCTGTCTAGTACAATATGACAAGGACAGTAAAATCTTCAGTAACTTTCCGTCTACTAGCTTGAAGAAGGGAGACAAGAGGAGTGGGCAGCAGGGAGCAGAGGAGAGGTGGGTGGCTTGCTTTGCTGTGCCGGTATCTTTGTGGAGACAGGGCCGGCCTTAGGCCTTTAGGCGCCCTGTGCAAGAAAGCTTTACAGCGCCCCTCAGTGGCCACACCCTTTAGTGGCCACGCCCCCGTAACCACACCCATTTCACCCAATATATGCACCATTTAAAGACTCCTATTTTGTTAAGCCGCAAAGAAACATATTAAAAAGTGTGATAAAAATAAAACTTTTATTCAAAGGTATTAAACTTGTAGGCACAATAGAAGTATTCTTATCAAATAAAACAACAGAAGGTAAACAATAAATGTCAAAATACAATAGAGTCTATAAAAATAAAGTGTCAGGTCGTCATGCTGACCCCTTTTTTCAAGTAAGTGCATCTAGAAAAGTAAAAATAAAAAACAGAACACAGACCCCGGGCTACATGTAAATGAAGCCAGGGGTCTGTATTGTATTCAGACACATAATAATAATAATTTGTTTGAGAGACATAGACCACTTACTAGTACACACACAAGGGTGCCTCCATAGGACCCTGCAAGTGAAAAGAAGCCACTCTAAAACAGAATATCAGGACCACTGCTCAGGGGACCAGCTATTTCCGCAGGAAACTAAAACTTTTAAACATCAAGGAGCAGAATTTATTGTGTGTGATTCAATCAGTATTTAAAATAGTCACAAAAAGGACAGTGAACTGTCTCCTTTATTTCAGTAAGCAATTAAAAGTAGTTAAAAATACTCACAAATGATAGTTGATCACAGGTAGATGTGCCAACAAAATGACATGCGCTGGACCAGCCGGCTGGGGTAACTGAACATTGACACGTTTCTTAGCAACAGAAGCTGGCTGGCCCAGCGCATGGAGACTGTTTGCTTCTATGTGTGTTGTTTATTTCTTAGCATGGACATTTTGGATGCAGAAAGTGTTTGATACATATGTCTGTGATCAACTATTGTTTGAGTATTTTTACCTACTTTTATTTGCTGACTGAACTAAACATACTTTAGGAGGAGAGGGCATTGTAATTTTTGTGTTTGTTTTCCATGTGTTGTAAGATTTTCCTGTTGGATCAGTGGAGCTGCCTTCTAAAAAGAAGATCGCTTTATGAAGAATCTATTGAACAATATGTTATCTACTAGGGATGCACTGATATCGGTATTGGTGCCAATACTGGGCTGGAACTCCTGTATTGGAGGTGACAAGGTCAATAAAGAGAGCCTGTCACCTCCAAATGCTATCACACAGTGTGTGATAGCAATAAAGTTAAGTGAAAAAAAATGATAAAACTAAAAAAATAAGTAATAATAATTAAATTAAAACAAGTAAAAATAAATAAAAAAAGTAAAAAATAATAAGAAAATAATTATTAAAAAAATAAGAAAATAATTATAAAACATAAACAATAATAAGATTAAAAACATTATAAAAAAGTAAATAAATAAAAAATCTAAGAAAAATTAAATTGATAAAAAAATGATTAAATAAAAATGTTAAAAAAAGAAGAAATAAATAAAAAATAGAAATAATTTACATAAAAAAGTGATTTAAAAAGTTAAAAAATAAAGAAACAGTAAAAAAAAATTAAAAACTAA
>NW_017307195.1:675118-679047 GCF_000935625.1 Nanorana parkeri
AAAGGAAGGTTGCTGAGATCCCCAGCAAAGTCCCGGCAGTCTTCCGGTGAATCATTATGCCTGTTTACAGCTCCAGCTGCAAATCTCTTCCTCCTCCTTCTTGTGGAACCCTGCCACCTGATGAAGCCCCAGATGAAGTCAATTGTGGATTGGAGATTGCATGGTCGGCAGCACAGCTCCTGTTTGATCTGTCTTTGCACCCAGAGAACACAGTGACACGGAGAGAGAATTGTCGAGCATGCATTTTATTTGAAGTTTTATGTCTATTTTCCTCAAGCGAGTAGTTTTTTAAATAAAGGAGTTTTTTTTTAATTTTGCGGTTTTACGCTATGGGCTGTTTTTATATTTTATTGGATATGGTCGTGATGACGCGCTGACGTCATTTTCTGTGCAACGATTGTGGAGAGATGGTCTTTGAATAAGATCGATTGGAGACCCATTAAAGCGATTCTAGACCTATTCAGGTCTATTTATAAGGTGAGCGGCACACTGAGTGGGGGAGCACCTGAGTGATAATTGGAGTTGACGTACAAAGAACTTTCACAGTGGAAGGATAAAGAGTGTGGTGCACTTGGGACAAATCTTGAGCACTATATACGTGTGATTCCACATTTGTGTATATTTGAACACGGAATATATGATTGAACTTTCCAGAGGACTATTATTTACAAGAAGATTCATTGTGAACACTTTTTTGATTGCATGTATTATTTAAGCACATGTTTATTATAGAGATTTGTTTATGTATTGTTCTAGATGAAGCGCAGCACATTCATTATAATTTGATATATTCAGAGGGTAACACTTCTTATAGTGCTTGCAGCTACACAGGGTTGGGCGCGAGGTGCTATTTGTCACTTGAATCCTGCCACCTGCAAGACCAACCAGGACCCCTGGTGAGACCCCAAACAGTCCACCATAGACCTCGCACAGCCTCCCGAGGCCCCTGCCCACCGTAGAACCTGCAGAGCCCAACATAGACCACGCACAGCCACCTGAGATCCTCCGCTAGAGACAGAGCCGCACAGAGGATGTAGCTTCTTATTATTCTGCATTGATGTATAATGGATTGGTGGGAATTGTAGTCGTCTATAGCAGGTTGCCATTCGGCATTGCTGTATAATGTATTACTGGGATTGGTAGTCCTCTATAGCTGGTGGTATTATGCATTGGTGGATGATGTACCGCTGGGATTTGTAGTCCTCTATAGCTGGTGGTATTCTGCATTGCTGTATAATGTATTGCTGAGATTTTTAGTCCCTCTACAGCTTGGAGTCAGTGGCAGAACTATCAGGGTTGCAGCGTTTGCAGCTGGGCCTGGGCCCTGGCCCTCCATCACTGTCATTAAATCATTAGTCTGTATTGTTTTAGAAAAACTGTCACATGATACTAAAAAAAAGTATTGGTAATTGGTATCGGTGAGTACTCGAGGAAAGGTATCGGTACTCGTATTTGGTCTGGAAAAAATGGTGTCAGTGCATTCCTATTATCTAATATCTACCATTAGCGCCAGTTGGTATATTTGTTGCCTTCCAAATAGCTTTAAAAATAGCTTAAAAACCTTTTGACTGTAATATCACTTTAAGGCACTTTATTTTTAAGCTTGGAAGCTTAATTACATAGTAATAGTAGTGGTTGTTTTAGGATTACTTTACAATTTAAAACAATACACCAACCAGGTCCTTCTGAATGCATAAAAACCACATTAAGCTATGACAATAACGTTTCATAAAGGACTGAACGGACAGACAAGAAAGGACAGAATTGAATGTAAAAATAGATAAAGAATTTAACGTCAGATTAGTATTAGGACAGAAAAAAAAGGAGGAAAATGGTTTTCAGCCAGCCAGCTTAGGTGTTTTATGTATATAAATATGTAATTACCCTTTTGCTGAACTCTTGTGAAGATTTCCAAATCACCCACAGAAATCCAGCGTAATTAATGGAAGTCTGAACATCTGAGAAGCATGTTATTGATGAAATCCTTCCCTTTATAACAAGTATGTCACACAGTTATTATGCACGCAGGATTTAGCATACTTCCTCATCACCACTACTTTTAGTAACATAGTCCTACTTCACAGTCCACCAAAATATCAGTGCTTACCAAAAATCACCATTGGCATTTCTAGTATGGGTACGTTTGGAACCAGGAGGATAGCATTTTTAGCTGTCCTGATCTGAGTTTTGAAAATGTTGGTGTATATGGCTGAAGATGCAGATACCTTTTTTTAATTCTAGATCTGTTTTTAACTATTTGAATCCCAGGCAAATTCAAAAATTGGTACTAGGCTTCTTCTCTAGTGGCACGTGATTGGTAACGGTTAGGTTCCAGCATTTATCAATCTCTGGATGTCGGATCCTGCTACAGAGCCTTCCATAGTGGAGTACAGTAAAAGCAATGCAGATGCAGTTTGGCTAATTTACTGTAGGAGTTGAGAATCTTTACACAGTAAATTATGTGATTATTCACTTAAAGAAGAACTTTACCCATATCTTTGAAATTACAACAAATACACCTTTAGAAATTGTTAAGATATAGCAATCTACAAACAGACACTTCTAGATAATTCCCAAGCAGCTTTTTATTCTTTGCATACCTTCTTTTCCTCCTCATTGTGCTCACAGCGGTCATTTTAACTAAAAGCAGATTAATTCATCTCCCTTTACTTCCTAGAACTCTGGCACATGTGACTAGGGCATGTGACCATACACATCATCTAAGGGGAGGAAAATGCCTTTCCCTGAGATCTGAGATTACAAATTAGATTTCCCAGCAATGCACTCTGAAGTAACATTCCCAGGGTGCAACACTTGGGCACAGACTACATCATAATGCCCAAGAGGGCCAGGAAGTGGAAAAACAGTAACTGCAAGTAAAAGCAAAATATGTTTGACTTATGAATGTGAGATGATTATATATCAGTATGTGGAGCTGCATGCTTATGTGGTAAAGGTCTGTTTTAAGTTATCCAATCATGTGCAGATGAAATAAGTAGAAAGGAATTTGCTTTTTACATGATTGATTGGATAACTAAGAGAAAAAAATCCTAATTTATTGTGTGAATATTCTCAACTCATTGAGTAAATCCGCCTCATTGTGTTTATAGAGGAATGTGGCATGATGTCACGCCACTTCCTGTCAGTCCAGAGGCTCCAGCAGCACTAAAGCTGCTCTATATATGATCTATTGCTGTCTGGATCAAGTCGATACAAACCTTATCCCAGGCATCATATTGTAGAGAGCATGTCAACTGGTGGAACCTGCCACAGTCAAACTGGGGAGACTGAAACTACTTAAGCTCATATGTGTCAGTATTGGGATTCGGGCTGTCCCTTTAACCAGTTGACATCCGCGGTGTTAAACCCCCTTGCCATCCAGGCCATTTTTAAGTATTCAGCGCTGCGGTACTTTGACTGACATTTATTCCGTCATGCAGCGCTGTACTGAAATGAATTTTATACCCTTTTTTGGGGACAGATAGAGCTTTCTTTTGGTGGTATTTATTCACCACTGATCAGCAAAACTCACCTAAGAGTCAACACTTCACCAGTGCTTATGATAGCGTTGCTACCTTTGTGTGCTCCTGCATGACCCAGCTGATAGCCACTCTGAGTATATTGTGTATGTCCTGGCTTGCTTGACTCGTTGCTGATTCAGTAACGTTTGGACTCTGATCTACACATGTGTGACCCAGCTTGCCTAGACTACGCTTTTGCCTGACCCTACTGTGCTACCAGACTCATCATTACAACTTGCCTGTCCTGACCTGCTCCTGCTACATCTGCAGAGCTGCACAACAGGTACCAGCCAGCCTGTTCTGCTTACAGACCTGCTAATGGTATGTGCTTGTTTACAGCATTTTTTTTTTCCTGCCAGCCACATATAATATATGTGTATTTGTGTGTGTGTGTATATATATATATAT
>NW_017307195.1:679133-687021 GCF_000935625.1 Nanorana parkeri
TATATATATATATATATATATATATAAACGGATGCAGTTTGGGTGTGCTTATGACAGCGTACAGCCGTGTCCTTCCATAGGGAAGAACAGGCTGCTACGCGCAGCACCTGTCCCTCCCGCGAACGGCCTGAGTTAGCTCAGTGTGAATGAAGGCTTATTGTATCTAAATGAAAGTGCATGGACTTTCCTGCAACATTCATTCTGGAGGGTTAGATCATCCAGTGGTGAAAAGGAATTATACAATGTCTCTTTATACCACACAGCATGAAGGGCTGAAATGCATAATGTGTGGTGAGCAGCTGGATATGGCTGAAAAACTTAATTTACTGTAAGCATCTAGTCAGGACTGATTCGCATTAGGGTTGACTTGCCAAAGAAGCAAATGATGTTAAATTAGCAGAGTGAATGTGTAAACCTGTAAAATTAGGTGAACCTGTGTGTGTCCAATCAAGTGCAAGTTAAAACAAATTATTTGCTTGCACATTATTGGATGTTTGAAGAGGAAACATGATTATCTTATAGAGGAAGCAAAATAAACATGCATTGCAAATTAAATAGTCTGTATTTCTTGAGTAAAAAACCCCATCACATGCACCTTACCTAATATTACTTATGAGTATTTTTTATCTTTCAATCTGAAATAACTCCGGTGCTATACCGCTTCTAAAATCTGCCTCTGGCCTCCGCATTATTTAGGAGATAACATACTTCTAAACACAGCTATTAAAAAAAAGCGCAGAGACCTGTTTCAATTTTATATTCTGCTTACTGTTCGTTCTTTCTTAAAGGAAGAAGTTAGCAGTTCTCCAGAATGGCGATATTGCAAAGTAAAATTTTTAGAAGTCAAAGACAAAAAGAAATGAAGAAAACACATGCTTCTGTGCAACAAAAGCACATTGCCAGTTCATTTTTAAGAAGTTCAAGGCAATGAAACAGCTGCAGTGTTGGCCTCACCTGGTAGTTTACCAGCATCATACCATCCATCACTAGATTATAAATAAGGCAATAAACATTAATGTAAAAATAATATTGATTCCAATATTACTAAAAGATAGTTATACTTGTATCAAAAAACATTAATGTAAAAATAATATTGATTCCAATATTACTAAAAGATAGTTATACTTGTATCAAAAAGCAGCTTTCTCTCTCTCTCTCTCTCTCTCATTTTGTTAATATGTCTCATATATGACATAAATCCAATAGATTGTATCCTTATAGATTAGAATCATAATTCAAGCACAATTTAAGCATACTTCTCAGCCTTGGAAGAATGTAGGTTATTCAAAACCAGTTGTAATTTCTTTCTTCCATTTATTCTGGAGAAATATATAGAAAATGTTTGTTGATCAGAACCTATACAGATAGTTCAATTTGGTATTGTAAATCCAAACACACCAAGTTATTGATTATAGGATTTTATAATTATCATTTGAAGAATACAAATGCATCAGTAAAGGGAAATAATGGTTTTGACTTTGTGAGTCCTTAGGCGAAACTCAAACATGAGGCCCCCCACTTAGACCCATAATTAATCAAATGCAAACGGTAATTGGAAATGAACTGTGATGATCAGTGATGGTAGAGGTGGGAGTCTAACTCAGGGAACCAGGGCTGGTGCAAGGATTTTGTCTACACAGGCGCCCTCTCTGTACCCTCAGGCATCTGCCTATGTAGCCTTACGTTAGTGCCAGCACTGGTACAGGGCTCTGGGGTGGTGAACTCACTAGGGTTTCCACCTTTTCTTCAAGCGAAACCCAAACATTCACAGCACAGCAATTTTTTTTTAAAATATACAGGAGAGAGCGAGGAGAGACAGCCAGGAGAGAGAGCGAGGAGAGGCAGCCAGGAGAGAGAGCGAGGAGAGAAAGCGAGGACAGACAGCCAGGAGGATAGGTGAGGTGTCACAATATCCGGAAATCCGTGCCGGATTTTCGATATGCTCCCTGTTTCTGGGCTGTCAGCCTATGGTGTCTCACAAGGCTGCAGCCAATCTGCTCTCCTTCTCCCCTATTTAGGAGTTCCTCACTTGTTGCTCTTGGTGCGAGCAACAAGTCTTATGCCTTGTTCCGTACCCCCTTCTGTCTCTGACTAACCCTGGGATCTTATTCCCTGCGCTTGCTATTGCGCTTGCTATTGGATCCCTGCGCCTTTGGCTTCCCTGTACCAGCTAGTATCCCTTTTTGGCGTTATCCCCTGCTTTTGCTCCTTAATTGCCTTCACCTGTGCGCCTCTCCATACTGCCTTCTTTGCCTTACTTCTACTGTGTTTTCCCTCTACAGTCTTTGTCTGTTTGCTGCCTCCTATTTACTGCTTGTTGTACTTCTACTCCGTCACTTACCTTCCAGTGTATCTTCCTTTGCTTTGCTGTCACCCCTTTATTTCTGTGCTCCTCTCTAACCTGGTGGCTGTGTTGGATTCATCCTTGTCTGCACACCCCCTGTGTGCATACATCCCTTTTGTGCTTCTTTGTGTACTTTTCTCTCTGTTATCCTGCTTCTTTGTATGCATGTGCAACGCACATCTCGTTTACTTTTGTACGTTGCACCTTCCTGCTCCTAGGTGTGCCTCTAAGCCGCTTACCCTTCCCTAGTGTCCTTGCTTATCTATTCTCTTCAGTATACTCTGCTGTTCTGCTGTGCGTTTGCACTTTTGCTTGAGACTTTCTCTCTCTCTCCCTCTTCCTGTCTTCCTCCTCTTGGTTACAAGTTTCTTCCCTACCTGTTTGTATCCAGTTCCCCGCTGCATGAACTAGTCCCTTGCGTCTGTGTGGGTGCGCTAGAGGGCCGCAACCTGGAAGGTGTCCAGCAGCCAATCATCCTCACCACTAGAGGCTCTGTCGAATACCTGGCCCTTCTTAGATTCTGCGCCTCTAGTGCGTCCTCAGAACGCACAGATCATTCGTTCCTCTCTCCCTGTGACCTACATCCCCGATATCCCGCCTCTTTGTGACTCCTACCAACTCCGCAAACACAGGAGCTCATGTGCCCTGGTCCCTAGACCGTGACATGAGGAGAGACTGCCAGGGGAGAGAGCAAGGAAAGATGGCCAGGGGAGAAAGCAAAGACAGACAGCCAGGAGGATGTGAGAAGAGACAGCCAGGGGAGAGAGCAAGGATAGACGCCAGGGGAGAGAGCAAGGACAGACAGCCAGTAGGATGAGTGAGGAGAGACGGCCAGGGGAGAGAGCAAGGACAGACAGCCAGGAGGATGAGTGAGGAGAGACAGTCAAGGGAGAGAGCAAGGAGAGATGGCCAAGGAAGAGAGTGAGGAGAGACAGCCAGAAGGTTGAGTGAGGAGAGACAGCCAGAAGGATGAGCGAGGAGAGACAGCCAGGAGGATGAGCGAGGAGAGACAGCCAGGAGGATGAGCGAGGAGAGACAGACAGGAGGATGAGCGAGGAGAGACGGGCAGGGTAGAGAGTGAGGAGAGATGGCCAGGGGAGAGAGCGAGGAGATACGGCCAAAGGAGAGAGCGAGGAGAGACGGCCAGGAGGATGAGTGAGAAGAGACGGCCAGGAGGAGAGAGCGAGGAGAGATAGCCAGGAGGAGAGAGCAAGGAGAGATGGCCAGGGGAGAGAGCAATGAGAGATGGCCAGGGGAGAGAGCGAGGAGAGATGGCCAGGGGAGAGAGCAAGGAGAGAGAGAGGGAAGAGAGAGTGAAGGGTAAACAGCAATAAGGTACAGCAAGGATAGAGTCCAGGATCACAGGGTAGAAATGCCTGGAAAGCATTGCATTGCATAAACCAAGCCTCCCACATTCTGGGGTGGCATGGGGCGTGGTAGAGCCATTCATGCCAATGGCGCTGCAGACATGCCTCTTGCCCGTTTTCAGAATGCATGGTTCAGCAATGCCCTTTAAGGTGTCCTTTAAGTTGAAGAATTGCTCCAGGAGTACCTTCAAACTCTGCGTCCAATCCTCGCTTCACCATGTGTCCCATTCTAGCTGCCTGCCACCATGTGCCATGGCGAGTTTGCCGCAGCCATCCTGGTTCTCTGCCGCACATCCAGCTGGCTGCTCTTTGTCCCAGCTGACTCCCATCTTGCTCTTGCTGCTGGGGTTGCACTATCGAATGACAGCAGTGGCGGAGCTAAGGTGCAAGATATTTTTTGGGCCCCCCTCCCAGCTCTTACAATGTCTGCAGTGGCCACTTGAGAGCCCCACTGACCACCTAAGCAACCCACTGACCACCCGAGAGCCCACACTGGCCACCTGAGAGCAGAAAAACTAGCTCAGGGCTTCCACTGATTCTGCAATATGGTGACTTGTATAATAATTTCATTATAAAACCGGACTAAATTTTTGGAAATTACGAATTACAGATATAACGAATGCAAACAAATCCGAAATTCCTATTCCGAAATTCCTATTCTGAAATTCGTTAGCGGTAATCTGGACGAAATTTCGTTGCAACAAATGACATTAGAGAAAACAAAATTATAGGTCTGGCAGGAATTTGAAGCGGGAACCCCAGCCCCAAAAAATGGGGGGGAAAACGAGGGGTCCCCCCAAACATTCCTACCAGACCGTTGATCCGAACACTGGCCCGGCAGGGCAGGAGAGGGGGGGGGCACGATCGAGCGCCACATTAACCAGTCCAGACTTTTGATAAAATCCTTTAATTGAAAAAAAAACAGAGACAAATTTTGACTATTTTAATATAGTCAAAAATGTAATTTAAAAAAAATGACTCCATCAATGTAATCCAGCGTCAATCACAATGCCCGATGGCCGCCGACCCGCTGAAATAAAAAAAGTCCGGCCGCACGACGACCGCCCAAACCCAACGAAAACTGACATTCCTGCTCGAAAGTAAACAGATGACGTCACGGCTCGCTCCACCCATTTGACATTCTCAGCTGTCAAATGCTACATAGCATTAGTGAACTCCCGAATGCTATTCGGGAACTCCTGAATGCTATTCGGGAACTCCCGAATGCCATTCGGGTCTGTGAGGCATTCAGGAGTTCCTGAAGGCTATGTAGCATTTGAATGTCAAATGATCCTCTGCTAAAATAAATAGGTTAAATGATCCATAGTACAACTACATATTGTACTATTATGTACTATGGATCTTTTAACCTATTCATATTAGCAGGGGAGGATTGTAAATCTATTGCTGCAGTGTACTGGACGTGTGTAACATACATGTACTATGTACTACCATACATATAGAGTACACTGCAGCAATAGATTTAAATTATCCTCGGCTAACATGAATAGGTTAAATGATCTATAGTACATAACATGTAGTTGTTAGCCGCAAGCATTTGCAGAGCTTTCAACCAAAACAGAAAATGTGTTTGACACCCCCACTTTTGCAACAAAAAGTGTAGGTACTCCCATGACAAAGCTTGAGAGGCTCTGTATATGTCTAAACCTAAAAGCAACCCCAGGATATTTTTTTTGGTGCATCAGATGGATCAAGTGGATGACTTTGTGGCTATTGTATGTTACCTGTCTATGGGGAACAATGAGAAATAGATAATCCGCGCTTCTGGAAAGGAGACTAAAGTGGAAATGTATAATAAATTAAGACCTAAAGCAGCTCTAAAAAGAGGATACAAAAATCCTATCAACAGTCGAGAAAAATATATATCAAAGCGCTAAAGGTGTAACTAATATGAAACTTAGTATAACCAAGTGATATAGTGAAATTTTAGGTTTAGGCGGTCTAGCTCTAAAACAAGTGATATGTCTTACATAGAATCATAAAGAAATATATAAAATAAAAATAAAATTAATAGTACAATAGTGCTGTGGAAAATGCTCGCTGCATTCCCATTCAGGTGGAATTGAAATCAATGAAGAAAATTCACCTTACACCTCTGACGCCACCACTGCCAACTGCTTTCAATTTCAATTCCACCTGAATGTGTCTGCTCTACAGGAGTTTCGTTTGACACTGCGCCTGAGACGATCCAGCTTTAAATTTGCTAAAAAATTAAAAATGTCAAATCTATATTGAGGAGCAAAATAGGCCTATAATTGTCGGGGTCTAGAGAGTCTTTCCCCAGTTTCGGTATCATTACTATGTGTGCCAGTAGTGAAGAACGCTGTAACCCCAAGTGTGTGTGGAGGTGGTTTAAAAGATTGACCAAATGAGGGGCTAAGATAGTAGAGAAGTTGAAAAGCATCAGGACCTGGAGTTTTGTTAGGTTTCAGGGATTTGATGGCAGTAAGAAATTCCTGTTCAGTGACCTTAACCTCCATTTTGCCTACCATAGTCTGAGACAAAATAGGAAAAGGAACATCCCTAAAAAGGTCATCCACCACCGCAAAAGACATAGGGGTCATTGGCTGGTACAATTCGGTCAGCATTGATTAAAATTGATCAACAATAGTTGAGGTGTTATCTGAAATGTTGTTTGCTTCCTTCACAGGGAGCATAAAGTAAGTAAGCTAACATAGGACCAGGTTTATTAGCACTAGCATAAACGTGACATTTACTCCATCGCCACTGTTTCTCTAGGTGGTATTCAAAAGTAAATTTAGCTCTGTTCTGACTGCATCTATTTGTTTGTGTACTGAGTTGGTGAGATTTGAGCTGAGTTTCTAACTGTTCCAGGCAAAGCGACAGGGAAGACATTTTCGCATCTCTCTCCCATTTCTTATGGGAGGCTAACTGGATGATACTTTATCTGTTTGATGTTGATGCCATGGTTTCCTGAAAATATTGTGATTAAGGCTAACCATACACTGATGTAATTTTTTCGTTTAACCCATGGTCTGAACGAAAAAAAAAAAATAGACCAGATACCTCCATCAACACTAACAGCATGTCGATCGAGGAATCCTGCTGTTTACATTGTACTCTGACAGGAGCCGCCGGCCCCTGTCAGAATACCTGACCAGAGCAGGCAGCTGATCGAGGGATGCCATTCAAAAGAGTGCCAAAAGTGGCACACACTGTGTAAATTTTGTCTGGTTCCTCAAAAAACGGCCAAAATTCGAACAGTGCATGGGCACCTTCAGGATACTAAATTGAGAGCGCTGGAAGGAGAATGATCAGACCACTAAGAAGATACATTTTAGTAAATTGTGGGAGAACGCTATGAGGGACAAAGACATGTTCTATGCATATAAAGCAAGAGTGGAGAGCTGAATAATATATATAGGCATTTGTTCTAGGGTTTACCAGGCATCAATGAGGCCATGTTCTGCTAATAGAGCATTCGGAGATTAAGTTTGTGCGTTGATATCTGCATCTCTAGTGGAGTACAGGGTAAAAGCGGATCTATCTAATTTCCTATCCAAAACTGTATTGGTATCCCCATTAAAATCATGATCCCCTCCAATGGGCAGAAACAACCCCCAAGAGATGTGAAAAGAAATGTGTGGGCATTAGGAGCGTAATAATTAATGAATGCGACTTCCATGTCAAAGATGCTGCCTTGCAGGAGGAGGTAGCGGCCTGTAGGGTCAGTGATAGAGGGGGAGCAGGAGAGTGGACTGTTCCTATGAAAAGTTATCAGCACGCCTCTCATTTTTTCTGTAAAAATGGCCTGCAAAATTTGTGGGTTGTTCTTGTGAAAAATTCAGGCTGAGAAGAAACTGCCTAGTTTCTTGAAAACAAACAATCTTGGTTCGTTGGGAAGCATAATAATTGAAAGCAGTCCTAGGTTTCCAAGTGGAGTTGAAGCCCTGTACATTATAGGAAACCATCTGAAACACAGAGGATGTCATCCTGAAGGCTGTGGGGTACCATTGTAATGAGCAGAGAGACCAAAGGCTCAAACTCTGTGGAAACCAGGAATATAGGAAAAGAAGCCAGGAGTCCCCAGTGTCTGAGAATAGAAACAAAAGAAAGGAAAAGAGCAGAGGAAGGAAGGGAAGAAACAAGACAAAACAAAACGAAACAAAACAAAAAAAGAAATAAACCGCAAACT
>NW_017307195.1:687058-699414 GCF_000935625.1 Nanorana parkeri
TTTTAAATAACCAACATGATGTGTATAAAAGCACAGTATTTAAGTTGTCACATACACATCAATGATACCCATCATTAATTTCACTTACAAGAACTCATTTGCAAACTGAAAGTTAAGGTGTAATCTATATCTTACATGCTCAGGGACATGGGAGATAATGACGCTGCATTAATCAGTAATGAGAACACTTGTCCTTTTCTATTTCAATGTCCAAGCCCATTCTACTACTTTATCTTCTGTTAATTTCTCTCTTCTGTACAGTCCGAAAGGCCCCCTAGCTGAAAATATATAAAACAGACTTAACATTCATCTGTTTACCCAAGCATTTGATTAATGCACATCCATCTGTCAAGCATTCAGTATGTGCCGTATTCCACTGTTCTAGCCCTCTCTTAATTTTATATTTTTATCCCATGCCTCCGTCTCCCTTATCTACATACTTTTTTTCAGAAAACAAAACCAAAACAGTTCTAAAAACAAAGTTAACATGCTAAAATAACTTTTTCCAAAATAGATTTTTATTTTTATTTTGTATGTCACGGTTAACAAAAACAAGCACTCACCGTGCCACAACAGAGCAATACAAGCATGAGCAATCATACTTAATTTTGTAAACAGAGGGAGTCAGAAGAAATAACTTTTTAATGGGCTTTGTCCTTAATGAACTCAGGACTAGTTGTATAAGGATTGACACCACGATGGTTACTGTAAGATCTGGCCATTCACCAAATATCTGATTCTGTGATAGCTGCCCATTAATCACTGGACCCGAATGTCTCTGTGATGCAGACCATAACTGCTGTTGTAGGCAAAGTTCAGATAAAAAGTCATATGCACTTATTGTCTAAATCTTCCTTCCAGCCTCATTGTCCGCAGTCTCAGGCTGATGACAATGCACTTTCACTTTCATCACAATGAAAGAACCAAAACTTTCAAATCAGTATAGATATTACAATGTCTATATATTGGTCAACAGGTACAGGTTTCTAAGGACTATAGCAGCCTCTATCAACAAAGAGCGGGACTGAGGCTCAGGTGAGTATGTTGACTTTATTTTCATCCCTAGACCAAAACAAGCAGGTTGGCCTTGCTAATCACAGACATCGACATCACCGGACTCCTCCCACCTTCCCCAAGTGGCTCCGTCGGCTAACAAAGGGAAGGGGGAGGAGTCCGGTGACGTTGATGTCCTTGACGTCACCGGACTCCTCCCCCCTTCGTTAGCCGACGGAGCCACTTGGGCCGGTGAGTTTGCACGCATCCATAGACTTACCTTCCTGCTCTCCTGGTCTTCCGGACGAAAATCCGAATGGCGCATGAGTCCGCCCCAAGATGCTTTGCGGCCACCGGTGCAGTTTCAGATTTTCAGGCTGGAGCGCGGTGAAGACAGCGGTAAGTTTAGACCGCTTTTAGCAGCAGTAGATATATGCAAAAAAGCCGGAGGGTTTAGAAACCCTTTAAGTAAATATTGCAGAGTAGGAAGCATATATACACAATATAATATACTTATAATGCTAATCTTTTGTTGGTCTATAACATTAAAAACACCTGTATTGAAGACTGTAGACTGGTAATTAGGAGGGAGATGCTTGCTTTTTGTTCCTCTATAGGGTAATCATATGCCCTAATGATCTACTGAACTGAAGTTCCACATAAGAGATGAATGCCACCCTTACTTTTTTCTCATTTAGAATACAGAGAGATGGGTCAGGTTACACTGAACTTTTCTGACAAACAACAAAAAATCTGTGTAAAAAGTACCACGACAGAACTTTATCTAGGTGCAATAGGGCACACACTTCATCAGTGGATGAGTTCAGTGATTTAGCAGCAGGGTGCATTCTGGTGGCTGAACAATTTGGCAGAACTGATCACTAGGGATGAGGTGAGTTCGCAGCAGATTCAGTGTGTTTGAAATTCACTGTCTATGCAACTGAATGTATAATTTCAGCAGACCAATTTCTCAGTAACCATAATGCACTCCTTGGCTTTGTGACTTGGGTCAGGTGGCTTAAAAGGGCCAATAATGGGGGCTTTATAATGTGCCAGCACTCTCACTGTAAAAGGGTGGATTAACAGCAGCCATTTGTCATTCTGTACTGGAGTAGTTTAGTGAGAGCTGACAGTCTGTGTAGGGAGAGTTAGTTGCTGAAGCGTACTAAACTTACACTAAATTACTGTAGAATGCAGTGTGGTGGGATACATATTCTCTTGTACTCCCCTCTGTTGACAGTTCAGAGACCTCACAGACTTTTAGGACTACGTTTTTGTGTGTGTCAGCAACAACTGTAGTTACTGTTTAGCTGCTGGGCCCTTCCCCAGTCCCTTTCAGCATATTTTTGTGTTATTGGATGGAGGTTAATTTTCTTTTTTCACTTTTCATTTTTTCAAATCTTTTGCTAGGTTAAAAAAATGGATTAGGGGTGTTTTAGTGTTTATTTTTTGGGGGCGAGGAATAGTGTATTTATCTTTGCTGGGCCTTTTTTTATTATGGTGTCCATTGGGTATACTTGTTGCTGACACAAGCAAAGTTGCCCTTTGTTTGCAGCATATCACCGCATACATGTCTGTAAAATTCCCTGTTGGAGCAAAACTGAGCTATGCGTAATAAGGTTTTTTTTTTGCCGTCCTTTGAATCAACAGTGGGTAGCTGTAGGTATAGCGTTCTGTTTTTTTTCTTCTTCTCTATAGGTTGAACTCAATAGTCTTTTTCAACCTGACTAATTATGTAAATCAGTATGCACCAAAGCCCCACATATTTCTTACCCCTATTGTCATAGCTGCTATTACATTTAGGCAATTCCCTCTTATCAAAAAAGTCAGACTGAAACAAATTATACCTGCTACCACTATCTGCTCCAGCCACCTCTCTTGGCATATTCCAATGCTTCTGCACTATAAGGGCTTGTTCACACGATTTTCTGGTCCAGATCTGGAGACGCGGTGCTATGTATGCAGTGCGTTTTTGGCACGTTTTTGATGTGTTTCAGTTAAAAATAAATAAAACATTTTTTTGGTTGGAGTGGGGCTGTCAGTGTGTTAGCTGCAGTGCAGTGCGTTTTCGGCGTGTTTTCGTTGCATTTGACGCATTCGTGTATTTCCGGACCGGACAAAATGTGACATGCAGTATTTTTTCTGTCTGGACTGGAACGAACTGCGCACGTGAGAACTGTAGCCCATAAAACACATAGGGATACATTGGGATGCATTTTGGGTGCATGAGCACACGGATCTGGTCCGGACAGAATCCAGACGTTGTGTGAACAAGCCCTGAAAGTGCCACACAATGTTTCTGCAGCTTATCTCTCAGATAATACACTCTAATGTTTATTTCAAGAAAAAACCTGTCTCATCTTTCCTTTTTATATTGTGGCCTAACAAAGTTGCTTACATGCTGTCCAGCTACTAAACAATATTTGTGGCTAATGTCTCTCAGATAACACACTAATTTTTATTGCAAGATAAAACCTGCCTTGTCTCGTTCCATTTTTTGCCTCTCCAAGTGCTTGTGTACAGCACAATGAGTTCCTACCCCCCATAAGGTAGCCTCCCAATTTTGAGGGCATATGACTTGGTATGGTTTAGAAGGGGGGAGGTGTACACTCACTGAGCACCTTCCTTTCATGGCCAGACAGGATGCATGCCTAGAAAAGGGTCTGGTATGGATCTTAAGGGCAATGCTGATGTCAGCATGTTCATGGGGGAAAGGAGCCTCAACCCTACATCCCATGCCTGGTCAATTTGGGGTTCTGTGCAGGGGCTTATCAGAATCTGGAAGCCCCCTTTAAAATTAAGACCCCCTTTCAACGCCTCGGTCACCTTTTTCTACGGGTCCACCGATTGCCTGCTCCTCTGATGTGATTCGCCCCAGACGGCGAGGCGTTGATCATAACCTTACATGGTGGCGATTTATATATTTTATGTTTAGCTCAGGTATTGCATAACTGCATAACTGCCTATACCATGTGTGCCTTCTATGCCCTAAGGCCCGGACGTGCTATGTATCTGATTGATGGGACCACAGGTCTTTGTGCTGTATGTACGCCTTTTTGTTTCTGTTATTGTACCCACGTTCTTTTGTCTTTGTAAAAATTCAATAAAAACTTATTTCTGGAAAAAAAAAAATTAAGACCCCCATATATCCAGCCCTCTCCTCTACGAGAATGAGTAAGGAGTACATAAGTGAGTACATTTTCAAAAAAAAGTTAAATAGTAAATAAGAACACCCTGTGACGTTGGGGTGGTTAGCACAAATGGTGAGCGCTTAAGGAACAGTCTTGAAGCCGTTTTAAACATAAACAGGACAGTCTTTTATTTCATTCAGCAACAGAAAACAAAGCTTCAACGATAATACAAGGTCTGCTTGTATTTCAGCAAAACTGAAGGTATGACAATCTCACTACTCCAGGTTGTTGCACATACTCCTTGTGTCCCAGTCCCTGGACATTAGAGCATTTCTTAACAGAGCCACAGTCCACCTCTCGTGGCACTCTTAAACACATCCCTCATGTGTCACTGGCTCTCTGTCTCCTCGGCTGTCTTCAAGGTACCTCCAGGACACACAGCCACCTGGCTCCCCTCTGACGTCTGGGTGGAGTCCTCCTGACTCCTGAACACCTCTGTTCCTCTTCCCAGCTGGAGCCCAGAACACTAGCCAACACCCTTCCCTTAAGTGCTGTGCACAGGTGTGCAATTAGGGGCTGGCCACTATTAAACAATGGACCCAGGAATGGAGATTTCATCCCTCCCAATTCTCTTTGAAATCTCCCAGTTCTAGGATCCCATGCCAAATCCAGGTTTTCTAGGGAGAGAAGTGCAAAGCCAGTTCTTTCCCAGCAAAATAATTTGTTTCCTGGAACTGCTCAGCCCCTCTGGCTGAGAGTCCTGGGTGACTACAACCCCCAGTTCTACCGTGGGATTGCCACACAACACCACAACCCACACAAACACAAAAAAATGAACAATGTTCCTCGATGTATATCTAATGTCGTCCAGCGATAAGAAAATTTGTCCCCCAGAAAAAATGAAAATATACAGCTCCTATATATACTTTTGGTTTGGTTGTTCAGACTGGGCTTGTTCAACATCCAGCAAACAGAACTTTGCTCAGTTTGCTCATCCCTACTGAGAAGGATCTAAAGGGCCCTTGCTAGAGATGAACCATGAGTTCAGGTTAAGGTTTGGTGTGTGGTGTACCCAACACATTCCGAGTGTGGTAAACACAGCCAACAAATGTGGCCATTCGCTTCCTTACCAACCAACTACCAATAATGCAGTTCCTGGACCAGGCGGCTTAAAATGGCCAGTAATAGGGGCTTTGTTATATGCCAGCCCTAACCTATAAAATTAAGGGTTACCAGCAGTCATATTGACAATGTACTTAGCTATGACAGGGAAAATGTAGGGACTCTAGTGCTGCTGATAAAGTGTATATGGAAAGATTAGTGTAGGGCTTGTAGGAATGAATGTCTTAAAGTAGATGTAAACCCATTCACTGAATGTCCTTTAACTAGCAAAATGCCCTGTAGCTTGATGAATTTTGGTGTGGTGGGGAGTGGGGATTTGCATGTGTTAATCATGTTGATGTGTGTCATGCAGTAAGTTTACAGCCTCTCCACAAGCACTGGCTACCGTCATAACAGGCTGTGTGTTTTAATAGGGAATATTGCCTATTTTTTGCTGGCTGCAATTTATTTTTTCAGTTTGTTCTGGAGTCATCTTGCACTTCACTTATAACCAGCTGCATGTGTGTTTTTCTAGGGCATATTTCCTATTTTTTGCGTTTAGCAATTTTTTTCACAGCTTGTCTCCAGGTTCACATTTACTGCAAGTATGTTTTTACAGGCCACCTTTCCTAACTGTTTATGGCTGCAACTTTTTGGAAAAGCAGTGTAATATTTCTTGTCAATGTGCATCATTTCTTTGGAAATACATTTGACAGGGTGATTTGCTGGCAGAAGATTGTGTTAGGCAGGTCCAGAGCGTTGTCAACCCATAGCATCGTGCCCAGACAATGACCTCTAAGCGCAGGTTTACACCATTTTCCAGACCAGATCTGGTCCAGATTTGATCCGGAAAATGGTGTGAACCTGCCTGCAGTTCCAGTGCATTCCAGACCAGACAAAATGAGACATGCAGTATTTGTCTGGTCTGGAACGGACTGCGCTGGTGTGAACAGAGGCCAGAAACAGCATATGGATACATTAGGATGCATTTTGGGTCCTGAGATGATCTGGATGTGGTGTGAACCTGCCCTAAATCAGTAGCACCAGCTATTAAGGTTTATATGGCATTTTAGTGGTTGAGTTTACATCTACTGTAACAAAACAACTGAGTACTACTACCACCATAATGCTTTTTTATTTTTATTGGCACAAATGGTTGGATTTTCAGGACAAGCTTTTGGAGTATTCCCTTCTCAGACTGGAGCACAAAACTTTAACAAAAGAGGAGAGAGTCCATATACCATGTCAAATAGTTTCAAGATAAGGTTAAAATGAGATGATGTTTGCAGGCGTAATTAGGACTAGTGGCTGGCTGGTTGCAGCGCTCCGTGGACTGAGCTGACAGCAAATAGTAGCATAGTCTGTTACCCGGAAAGAGTCCGGGCAGGCCAAAATTTGGAAGAGTAATCTGTTATCCAGACAAGGGTCAGGGCAAGTGGCAATCAGAAAAGTAATCCATATTTGGGGCCCATTCACACCACATCCAGATAACCTCCAGACCAGACTGTTTCCGAACCCAAAATGCATCCCAATGTATCCCTATGCTATTTCTGGCCTCTGTTTTCATGAACGCAGTCCGTTCCAGACCAGACCAGAAAAATACTGCTTGTCCTATTTTGTCTGGTCTGAAATGTACTGAAACGCACCAAAAACACATTGGAACGCACCTGTAAGACCATTTAAAGCTACAAAACAAAAATTTCAAACGCGGTAAAAATGCAATACACTATGTTCCAGATCTGGTCCGGAAAATGGTGTGAACCCAGCCTCAGGCAAGGTAGGGCAGGTGGAAATCATGAAAGTTACTCGTTTCCAGGCAAAGGTAATTAACAAAGCAATTCAGAGACAAAGTAAGTCAAGGCACAAGGTACATGAACGAGAAAGCAAACTCCATGACAAGTCCAAAACCCTGGGAATGGTGCACATGGGCTGGTCAGTATACAAAACAGTGAAAAAAGTCCGCAGCAAGCTAGCCATCAACAAAAACAAGCTAGTCTATTTAACTAATCAGGTTAAAAACAGTTGCATGCATCTGCAGATATATGGGGAAGCCACACGGCCATGTCAAGGCACCTAATACTGTAAGTGTGGTGCCTAACGCTACACTGAGTTTCCCCAACCATGGGACATATATCATGATGGGGCTGCACCTGGGTGAGCCTGCCCTCTGTTTGTGCAATGCTATTTACAGCATGTCTCATGGATGGGAAAAGTCAGATAGTGTATAGTTAGGCATCACACTTATTAGAGGTGCCTTGGTATGGCACTGTGGCTTCCCCATATATCTGCAGATGTATGTAACCAAAAAAAACTTTGCTTTTAACCTAAACAGTTGAACAGATTAGCTTGTTTTTGTTGCTGGCCAGCTTGAAAGTGTGCTGGGGACCTTTTTTGTAATGTCGCACTTGAAGTCGCATTACAAGGTGTGCCCTGTTCCCGCTATTCTGTTTTTTTGTTTTTGTTTTTTTAATGCATCGGTCCCTTGAATATTAGCTTTGGAAATGGCCAGAATTTTCAAGATTCACCCTCCTACCATTGATTTCAATGGAGTTTTCAGTTTTTAGACATCTCGATGGGTTTGACGAAGCCTCACTAACCGAACCCAAACACATTTGCTCATCCATAGACATTGTTTTCCTAGAGAACTCTAACATACAGCGGGACAGGAAAAACCTGAAATACATTTAATATATTTCAATACATAAATGTAATACATTGCATAATAGCCTAAATCCAAACACAAGGACCTTAACTGAGCTGTCAGGTTTGTTTAGCTCACAGTTTTGCTAGGTAAGGCTTAACACATAATGGGACAAAAAGCCTTGATCAATTGGTATTTATTTCACACCTCTGCTTTATTGCTGGGACTCATGTTTCTCTGTCCTCTAATATAAATCTCCTTGTTTTTGGTAGTTTTAATTAACTTTCCCTTTGATATCCAATGTGTATATATAAAACATCCTGTTGATTGTCTACAAAAATCCAGCCACTTATCTTCTGTAATAGAAGAAGTTGAATACTTTCCTCTCCAGGGGCAGAAAATAAATGTTTCTCTCTGATGCAAAGCTGAAAGCACCGTTGCCATCTGAAGCTTTCGAGTGTGACAGATAGCATGTCCCCTGCTAGGTACCAGGGTTCCACACACAGACCGCTACATTACTACAGGGTCACTTAAGCTATAGGTTTTTCAATTATTTACAAGACACCATGCTGGGCAAAGAGAATTTAATATTCTTCAAAGCTCACATCACAGAATATATTCAGTTAACAGATGTAGAGTTTTGCCAATGTTTTCACTTTAATGCAACTACCTATAGCTAACAAGGTACATCACTTCTTTGCTGACAGCTGTCATTCTAGATTTAAAAAAAAATTATGAAACACTGGGGTAATTACAAGGAAAGACAAGCTCAGGTCAGTTCAAACTCTATCAGATTTATACAATATACAGGTGAAACTCGAATAATTAGAATATTGTGCAAAAGTTCATTTATTTCACTAATGCAACCTAAAAGGTGAAACTAATATATGAGATAGACTCATTACATGCAAAGCAAGATAATTCAAGCCGTGATTTGTCATAATTGTGATGATTATGGCTTACAATTCTAATTTTCTGAGATTGTGGATTTGGGGTTTTCATGAGCTGTAAGCCATAATCATCACAATTATGACAAATCACGGCTTGAACTATCTTGCTTTGCATGTAATGAGTCTATCTCATATATTAGTTTCACCTTTTAAGTTGCATTAGTGAAATAAATGAACTTTTGCACGATATTCTAATTATTCGAGTTTCACCTGTAGTGTGCAAATGGGAGTACACAAATGGCAAAGTACAGTACTCCATGGTAAAGTACAGTACCTCATACTAAAAAAAAACTAAAAAGACTTTGACAGTTAATTAGACTCTGTCCAAATACTTATGAAAAACCAATACTTTGTGGATTCTGATTCTAAGCTATGGGCACCCCAGTTTGCAATTTAGTTTCTTGAAATTGTACTATACATTTTACATGTTATTTGCACATATGCTTTTAGAGAACAGGCAATCCCATGTTCTATCACTAGTGATGGCAAGGGCTTGATGGAATATTTTTCACTAGGACTACGACTGGAGCTTTTATTATGCCTCCCTTTGGATCAATGACATCAGAACAGAATTCTATTTATAAATACAATAGCGTGAGCCAGGTGAACTATTCCCAGTGTTTCCTCACTACTAGGTATCGGTCAGTATTTTTTTCACAAGATATACCAGACACTGCTGTATAGAGATTTTACACAATGAAGGGAATTTATCAAAACTGGAGCAGACAAAATCTGGAGCATATGTGCATGGCAACCATTCGGGTTCTCTCTTTCATTTTCAAATCTTAACTGAACAAACTAAAGAGAGAAGCTGATTGGTTCCATGCACAGCTGCTCCATATGTTCTGCTCCAGTTTTGATAAATTCCCCCACTGTGTTTTTGGCACCAAGAGCCCAGCATGTATCCTTGGCGTCAAGCTTCCAAGTGAGGAAAAAAAACAGTTTAACTTCACATGCACTGCCCCTCATCTAATATTTGAAATTATCTTAACACTTAAACCTTTCCTTCGCCTAAACCCCAAAATGTAGTCTAGTCCCTAAAGGTAACGTTTAAATGTAGCTTCACCCAGCCCTTTTCACTGAACTTCACACTAACTTTGAACCCTAACCTAGCATTTAGAAATCAACCATTAACTTTCAATCTTATCCCTCAAACGTTTAACCCCCTAAATCCTAATTATAACTTTTACCCATCAAATACACCTTTAGAAATGTTTAGTAATGACAATCTACAAACAGATATTTCTAGATAATTGCAGGCTGTTTATTCTTTGCACAACTTTGTTTTTCTTTTGCTCTCCTTTCTTTTCATAGTGGCCATTTTTTTTTAAAACTTTTATAAAATGGGAAGGAGGTGAGATGCAGACGGTGTTATTGTTATAAAATAAAGGAATGTGTTTTTGCAGGAAAAAAGGCACAACTTTAATGCGATAATGTCACTTGTTCCCAAGGAAAACAAAACAAATGGATGCACAGACCTTTCAAATTAAGTTTTAGTCCTTTTTGAGATAAATCCTCTCGAATTCATAAATATAAAACCGGCCATACACATTACAATTATCTGCAGATTTTCTGTGGTCAGATGGAAAAGGTGCAACAGATTCCTCCATCCTCCAGATTCCTCCATCTACACTTAACTGTGTGGATGGAGTAATCTCCACCTGGGCCAATCTGTTGCACTTTTTCCATCTGACCACAGAAAATCTGCAGATAATTGTAAGGTGTATGAGCACCTGGGTTCACACCTAGGCGTATCGAATATGCGCGTTTGGCGTTTTGTATCGCGTTCATACGGCCTGTAATACGCCCAGGTGTGAACCACACCCATAGGAAATAATGGAATTTCGGTGTTTGAACGTTTTGCAGAGCGTTCGAACGCGCTACAAAACGCCCAGGTGTGAACCAGGCCTAAGTGTTTGCAGTATCCCTGACTGTTGCTGGTCTCTCCACTCTCTAGCCCACTTTGACTGACCCCCAGACTACCTGGTGCTGCTCAGTAAGTGCAGGTGAGACACTGGCTGGGCCAAACAAACTCTGGACTGGCTTCTCTCCCTATTGCGCTACACGCAAACTGCGGAGTGGAGCACTGTTGGGGGAATATAGAAGACACCCTCTACTACCATGCCTAGGGTTCTGTCACATTATATATATATATATATATATATATAAATTATACCAACAGTTGTAAATGAACAACCAACAGGAATGCTGATAGAGATTCACAATATTCACAATAAAACCATTTGAACAAATGCAAGCAATTCTTCCTTTTTTACTTGAGTTGTTGGGGGTAGTTGGATCAATTTCTGAGTCAACATATGACCTTGCTCTACTGTAGCATTTATAAAAGTGGATACTAGTAACTACAGAAAAATCCAATCCATTGTTTCTGATTCTGTGATTCTGTTATTGATTTTGTCTATCTTATTTATTTTATTCAGTTTGCCACCTGTGAACTCTCTTCAAATCTCCTGTGTCCTTCATACAGTGCAATACCCAAAGCTGCACAATACCCAAAACTGCACCAATATTGGTGTCCTAAAAGGGATGTATGCATAGGAGAGTATTTTTAGGGGTGATGAGAGAGGTCCTCAAAACAAAGATTATGCCTCAGCACCAGATGCAGTGCTAATAGATATGTCCTCTTCTGCACAGTTACATCCAAATCCAAAATCAAAATATGGTATTAGAACACTTGTTACACAGGAGAATACTGTGTTTTATTTCTTCCCCCCCCACCCCCAAAAGAGTACCGAGCAGCACAGTCAGATTTACATCATTGTATGTATTTTATTGGACTTTACCAGCCAGGTACTCACCCAGCAGCCATATTTGCCAAGTACACCTTCACCACATGATAAATGTAGTACACTACATGTCAGTTAATGTCCCGACAGCCAATTTGCTTTATAAATATTTGCCTGCAACTGTGACAGCATACTTTTAAAAAATGCCCCATAGGCATTACTGTACTTACATTTTAAGTGCTTGAATCTCTGTTTTTGAATCCCAGGACTTTTTCTGCTTATTACTATTGCTGCTTGCTATTAATCAGCATGTGTATGTCTCTTTTCAGCTCTGTGTTTCCCCAAATGTAAGGTTAGGAAGCCATTTCTTTATCCTGACCTTGCTACATAAGCTTACATTTATTTACATTTATTGTATTATAGTTGGATGTAGTGTAGTTAATATTCACCTAATATATCACTAATAGAATCCTACCACAAAATGTTTTAATAACGCTACATAATTGTACATTGTCAACAATTATGGGAATATTATATTCTATTCCACTTATGTGGCCATTCCTAAAAAGGTTAACAATAAATTAACATTCATTTATTCATCATCTACTTTCTTTTTTACACAAAATCTTACGTGAAAATATGATGTATAGTAAAATGGACAAACTTAACTGGTATTGGCAGCAATAAACTATGCATGCGACAATGTGACAGGGGCACCCAGGAATAGTCCAAGCAGATTGGCTCTGCTCTTTTATTCACTAAGCCAAAAAATAAACACAGTTTCAGTGCAAAA
>NW_017307195.1:699862-700230 GCF_000935625.1 Nanorana parkeri
TTTTTTTGGGGGGGGGGGGGGGGGGTCCATAGCAAAAAACAAGCAAAACATCTGCATGTCCAAGCCATTAACTAAACTCATGTCGGGTTCTGACTAACCGCGTGTCCCTGATGGGTTTCCCAAAAACAAAATGGTAGATCTTGTGCCTTTTAAGTGTTCTGTCAGCAGTCTGCTTTTTCACCAAGCAGCAGACTCTCACTGCAGAGAGAGTGATGCTGGCCATACACCTATCGATTATCGTTAGATTTTTCTTTCGTGCCCTCATTGAACTGTCGTTTTATTTCCGCTTTTATACCCATCCTGCACAGACCATGATGGGGTATGTCAATGTCGGGTACCTGGTTGTGGGAGATGCCGTGTCCCTCTGC
>NW_017307196.1:0-17662 GCF_000935625.1 Nanorana parkeri
AGAGAGAGAGAGAGAGAGAGAGAGAAGAGAGAGAGAGAGGGTTTGATAAGCAGGGAGTGGGGTGGGGAGAAATAAAGTACAGGCAGCACCTACAAGCTTAAACCAACTGTGCTTTGTTCTGTGTAACGCTTTCAGTGTCTTATGATGTAAACATCTCCATTCCTTTGTCTGACACACAAATAATATGCAGTTCTAGTATGTAATGCGGTGAAGTAACACTTCACTAACTGACCTTTAAATGAAACGCACATCAATACACCTTTTTAATTGAATCATTTTGGACAGAGGAAAGGTTAGAACCTCTCTTTTTCATTGGTCGGGGAAGGGTAAGTTACCCACAATCACTAAAACCCATTTACAATTTATCATGCTACTATCATTTCAAAAGTGGCCCCTGATCTTATATAAACCTGCAGCTTTTATTGAAAAAATACTGGGTGATCCTGCCACGAAGGCCCTTATTCAGGCACCTCCAGCAATGCGGTGACAGCTCTCTCTCTATTGTGCTCCAGCGTTGTCACCTATTCACGTGCTCCCCTAACAGAGACTTCCAGCAACCATGCTGACGCACACTGTGCGTCATTGTGCACCATTAGGAATCCGGTCCAGAGCAATGATGTGCAGCCGACAATGGAGCGACGGCATATAGACAGGAAGTGGCTGTAGGAAATCAGTAACACCGAGATGCAAAAAGGATTTTTTTTTAAAGGTGAAAACGGCATATAAAAAAACAAAACAGAAAAACTGGAAATTGTTTATGACACGCAGAGCTTCAACAGACTAAATGTCATCCGGTTAGGGTTTAGATCTACTTTAAATGTACAAAAACGTTTTGGTGAGGCGGTTAGTTTTGCCTTTTAAGAATAATTGGCTTCCTAAAATCACATAACATGGACAGATTCTTCCCGCTTACACATAAAGGGGAATTTTCGATCAGGTTATTTATAAACAGATGTATGTGAATATTCTCAGGCCCTATAAGAAGTCGCAATAGTAATTATTCAGGCTCTCTGTAGACATCTCTCAATCGCCCTCCGGCTACAAACTCACAATATGGCTCTTAATTCACAAATGGTCCTCTCTGCCACATCTTACCTGTTCCCCGGCTTTAAACTCCTGCAACGCCACGCACTCGCATCGGTCATCCTCTAAATTATAACCGGTAGTTATCTAAGCAAGAAGGGGGGGGAAAAAAGTAATGAATAAAGATTTCAACTCATTAGATACTATTTTACCTGCAGGGAGATTGTCTCTTTAGACGGCATGAAACATTAATGAAAATCATTCAACGGGCGACTCTGTTCCACCTGACGTGACAGGTTTGGAGCTGAATATTTTATGAAACCTACTGGGGATCACAAACACGCCGTATGAAGAGAAGCAAAACTGGGTTCTCATTTAACACCTGCTTGCTGCAGCCGTTCTGCTGAAGGTGCCAATGGTACGGGGAGGATGGGCTCAAGATGGAGTTTATTTTCACCAGATCGAGCAAAGTGCAATAAAGAGATTTTGGAAATAAAGGGGACCTGTCACCAGGGAAAGACCTGTCCTGCCATAGCAGAAATTATTCTGTGGTGTTACTTCCTGGCGATGGGACTTTTCGGCAACAGAAGAAATGCCATGTTCTAGACCGGCCACAACCTGGCTGTAAAAGGAACAGTACTTATGAGAAGTGGAGGGGCTCTGCATGACAATTCAAGACTCCACATAAGCTTCACTAAGTAGCTCCACTCTGATAGCTTTTGGCTAATGAAAAAGTGCAAGTATATCAACATAGTGTTCCACTGTAAACCTTTCACTTCGGGCAGGGGTTAGCAAACTCCGGCTCCCCAGCTGTTGTGGAACTACAAATCCCATGAGACATTGCAAACTTCTCACACTCACGACTCCCAGAGACAGATGCATGGTTGGATTTATAGTGTCACCACACCTGTAGGGCCAGAGCTTGCCCACCCCTGGCTTAGGGCAAAGTGACAGAGTCTCTTTAAGGGCTCCGTCTTCATTTATACTTACCTTCTTGCACACTACTCTGCAGCCCCAACTTGGGTGAGCTCTGAGTTGGATGCTATCAGAGCTTTCACAGGGTTCCTGAAGTCACCTAACAGTGTTTGGGCCTTGCGACTGGATGTTCAGGCCTGAGCACTGCATTGTAAGGCGAAGTAACAAACTCCCCAATACAAAAAAAGTGACGGGTATTTCTTGCGAGAAAGTATTAATAATGGTTCTATTTTTCAAATACATCCCAAAAAAGCCGCATTCCAGGGGTCTTTACCAAAAAGAAAAGTCTTTACTCATGAAGCAAATAAACACTATAAAATTTCCTCCTCATGTATGATCAGCCGCTATAGAGATCTACGAGTAAGCTGGAAGGGTGAAACGCATCAGATGTTGAGGGTACATGCCTTACAGTGTGTATTTGCTCCATAAAAAAATACTTTTTTGGTAAAGAACCTTGGAGTGCTGCTACTTTTGGATGAAGTCGTTAGGAGGTGATGGTGTGCTTGTATGCATGCACCTGGGACGCAATCACAGTGCGTTTGGGAATCTGAGAGATGTTCACTGTGGATTATGTATTTTTTACATGCTAGATAAAATTGTTATCTTGAAAATTCACTAATTACCACCCCATGCCCCCCAATTCATGTATTTTCTGAAAGCAGGAGATCTACAGAATTAAAAGATGTATGCCCTATGAATATATTATATATACACACACACACACACACACACACACACACACACACACACATATACACATATACACATATACATATAAAGTGCTGACTAACACAGAGCAGAGAACATCACTTACCAGGCCATTGGTGTGGTTGCACATGTCCCAGAGCGGAATTAATGCCAGAGTCACCCGTGAACCATCCTCTGTGGGGATCTGATTCTGACGTGTCATGACGGAGGACACGGCCCATCTGCAGCCAGAGAAATAAAATTTGACAAATGTCTGCTAGTGCAGTCAAAGGTCATATAAAAAAATAGAGGTACAGGCCAATAAAACATAAAAAGTAAGTATAGACAAAGATAGAGTCATACAATATCTTTGTAGAATTTTCCCAATAAAACCCATTTTCTGTCATTACTTTGGGGCATTAACCTTCTGCATTAATGAACCTTGGGGATCTACAAGCCAGTGATTCTCAACTCCACCCACTAAAGTCTCTCTACAGTCTAAATATGGACAATCTATGACAATATTTGCAGTATGTGTCTTTATGTACCCCCCCCATCTCTTTCAGACCTCCCCACTCTGACCTCAGGGAGTAAATCAGTCGGGTAGATTTGCTCCTGGTAAATGGCTATTGTATTTTCTCCCAAGATAGAAAATTCTTCTGAAAATGCTCGCTACTTGGCTGTCAAGGGGACCCTCTAGATTCCAAACTTTGAACCACTGGACAAAGGAAAAAGTGAGCAGAAAAGGACTGCTGACTCTTGTTTCATGTCAGTGTTGAAGCCATTGGATTAGAGTAACAGCTAGCTAAGTGGCATTTTCAAAGGGAGATCAGCGGCAGAAGCTCCCCTCCCACCAGATCTCCTATAACAGGTCTGCTTTAAAAGATAAATGTACAATTATACTAAAAAATGTATTAGCCCCCCCCCCTTTCCCCAAGCTCTAAAAACTTACAGTACCCATCCCATCTCTTCCTTGCTCTGTTCCTAAATGGAAGACTCCCGGATGGGCTCTGCTTCTCTTTCTTTTCATAGCATGGCCATCCAACACTGGGGCAAATGTCAGGAATGAGTGGAGGTCGCGAGATAGAAGCAGAGCCCAGCCGGAAGACTTTCAGTGAAGACAGCTACACAGTAAAGAACTTGGAGGGGTGGGGACAAGGTATAAGTATAATTAACAAGTTGATGACTCGATACATTTTATAGGATAAATGTACTTCCGTTACCCTGTAAAGCTGAACTCCAATTGACACACCAAGTACAGAGTTGAAACATATATGGGAGCAGATGAAAGAAGAGCCAGGTTGGTGATTGACTTTTCTATACAGCAGTTAAACAATACAATTTGGTCACCGCCAGCCAGCCACCAACGCCCCCCAATCCCCCCTTCCCAAGCTTATGACAGTAAAGAAACAAGCAGCAGATTCATAAGCTCATTCCTCTGTTCACACTGCTCTCTCCTCCCAACAGCCTGCTAGTGCTTACCCTTCCTCTCCCAGTATGAACGCTGCTGTGCAAGGTGATTACAAAAAGCTAGTACCAAGTGAAATTCTGGTACTTACACTAGCTGCACCTGAATTTACTAAGTTCTGTGTGAAGAACCCACTTACTAGAACGCACCCAGCACAGTGACCAAGCTGTCATGGTCGTTCATGATCAGCAGCTCATGGAGCAGGCTCCCGATCATGTAACCACTGTGAAAGCCAACAACAGCGATCACATGATCAGGAAGCCTGCCTCTGACTCACCGAGTCGCCTTGAGGAAGGACCTCGCGTGACCCTGAAACATTGGCTTCTTGACCTATGCGACCTAATTTGCAATAAAGCAAACTTTATTTGCATGTTGTACTGCTGAGTGCTGGTGACTTATCCTCAAAATGTCTTGTAAAGCCTCCGACTCCCATCGGTAAAAACCTCTAAAAGGGCCGCTGAGAGTCAGGAGCAAGGGGTTAAGGTAACCATAGCACTTGGGGGGGGTTCTTTTACCGGCCTGGTGTTCACCTTTAAACAAACGCCTAGGACCGTGCAGCTCATTAGAACATCTTAAGTCGATAAATGAAAGCGAACCTTCCTCTCGTTGTGCTTCTACAAAGCGACAGAAGAAGAAAAAATAACCAACCTGTAGTCATCGAACGTGAACGCATCCTTTAGGGGCAGCTTGCTGGCATTAGGATGAGTCTGAGGGCAAGAAAGAGAAGAAAACCATCAGAACGCACCGTGCAAAATTTCATCACTTTCCTTCCTAACCGATCCTAACAAGAGCCAAATGAAGCGGGAGGTGCCCAGCGATGTAACGCAGGGATCATCATGCTATTATGTTCTCATACATCAACGTCAACTTAATTTGTTGTGCCCAGCAGCTTCCATTAATCTGCGTCTCCGGATTCTGAGACGGCAACTCGCAGGCAGCGCAACTTTAACGATATAAAGGTGGACGCTGCGGACAGGCAAGCGGCCATCATTTATACATGTCAGCCAGGAAGCAAGAATTAATTAGGCATTTCAGCTTACGCTCTCTAAACAAATGTTTCAAAGAGGGGTTTTTTTTTTCCTCCCCTCTCTCTTTCTCTCCCGTTTCCCTCAGAAATTTTTATTTTCAATTTCACACTGTGGCAGGCATCGACGTATTAAAGGGATCGTTCCGAAATCCTTTGTCGCTTTATTCCATGGGTTAGAAAATTAGCAGCCATTTTTTTGTTGGAAGACGAAATGTTTGGCGGTTTTGATGTGTACAAGTAAGGGAGGGGCAGGCTAGCTGTACCAATTAGAGCGCAGCTTGTTCCTGTGTGGTGATGGCAGCCATTGTGAATACTATAAAAATACTTACACAAAAAGGCCAAAATGTATAAAAACATCTAAGGCCCCGTTCACACCAGGGCGGGTCAGTCGCACAGATTGGTCCATGCTGAACCGGCGACATAAACAATCCCATACATTCCTATGGAGACCGTTCATGCAAGCGCGCGGTTCCACGCAATCCGAACCGCCTGTCGCCCAAAATGCTCCCTGAGCTATTTTCGCCCAGATCACCACATTTCCCACATAGTTTTTAATGGATATGTGCTAATCAGCGTGTTTTGGGGCATTTTTTATTGCTTTTCAGCGCTGAAACGCAATTAAAAAGGGCCCAAAGACGCCCATTCAAAAATTGTGTGGAAACGGCGCTGAAGCGCTTCCGCCCTGGTGTGAATGGGGCCTGAAGGAAGACCTATTCTAGTTCCCCAAAGTTAAAATTTTCTTCCATTCTCCGAATCAACAATAGATTTATATGACTGAGCCAGGATGCTACAGATGTGGACAACAGGAAGTGGAGAGAATTCCGGCTGGACGGTCGCTACTTATAGGGATCAATGGAGTGTAGCACTTAGGAAGTGGCGGAACAAATCACCATAGCGACCCAGGCGGCCGCTCTGGGGCCCGGAGCACAGGGAGGCTCAGCCAGGACATCCCCCTGATGCTGTGCGGGCCACTATGGCATCTTAGGCTGCTGGCTGGCACTTGCGGCTATGAGAAGGAACACGCCACTGTTCAGATCACGGACAACATGTCAGTGATTTGTGCAGCGGCGCTTTCCTCTTCACAGCTGCTGCCGAGTCAGTGACAGCCAGCAGCTGTGGAGGAGGAGGCTGGGCCCGGCATCGGAGGCGGGGCCCAGCGACAGAGGAGGTGGAGAGCAGATCGGGGCTGACAGGTAAGAGGGTTTGACCAGCCCACCTGAGATCCTGCAGAGCCCACCATAGACAGTCGATGGTGGGCTCTGCAGGGTCCCTCTCAGGTGGGTTGTTTGGGATATCAGGTGGGCGTTCCTAGAAATCACAGGGCCCCATAGAATATTTTGCTATAGGGCCCTGTGATTATTAGTTACGCCCAGCACATAGGAACAATGAATTGGTGATGATCATACACTGCACCACAATCAAAGACTTGACCAAGAAACTGCCTTACAGAGAAGCAGAATCAACAGTAGATGACCACTAGTGCAGTGTTAAATCAGGCTTCTGGAGTAGAGCTGATGCTTGGGTCTCAATCTGGAACTCATAGTACACCGAGTGACTGTTAAGCCGTCAATGTTTGTAGTGTTTCACCAGCTCAGATTGTACTGATGGATGGGGCCTCTTTGATGGGATCACCATTGAAAACACTGGCTTGCAGGGCGAGAGGACTACATGTCAGAGCCCATGCTGGGGATGAGTCCAGGGACTGCTATTTTCTGTAACCGGCCATCTGTGATCAGTGTATTTAAATGTTATTTTTCATTCATCTTAAATTTAATTGTGTGAGAAATTCACTGGTACGATAGACAGACCTAAAGTGATATTAAAGTCAAAAGGTTTTTAAGCCATTTCAAATGCTGATCAAATCACTTGCAATGGATGCTGCTCCTTGAGGTTCAAAAGTTTTAGCTTCCTGCAGAATCAGCTGGTCCCCTGAGCACTGGTCCATGTTAGGATGGCTCCTTTCCCTTGTAGGGTCCTATAGTATGGAGCCACTCTTGTGTGTGTTAGCAAGTTGTGTGCATCTACAAACAGACAAGCACAGCAAGGCAAGAATCTCCCCTGCTCTCCCTTCCTCCCTCCACCCTTCTCCAAGCTAGTAGATGGACACCGATAGCGATTGTGCTCTCCCTTGTGAGCTTGTACTGGACAGGAAGTTCAGGGAAGTGTAGCTGAGATAGTCAGAGTCAGCTGGTAGGAAACATGATCGCTATAAATGCTTGGCCAAAAATGTAAAGTAATACGTTGCTGGGCAATGTATATTGGTTTGATTTGGATTTATTATTGAAAAGAAAAGTTTGAGCGTTTGATACTATTTTAAAGCCCATATATAATCCATTTCCTTGGGATCATTGAAAATAAATTTTGAAGGTGAACAGCTCCAGGCAACTGGAGATCTTGGCAAGATCTGATCTTTGAATTAAGAGTAAGGCAAAGCAGGACACATGCTGCAAAGAGGAAATCCTGGTCACGTGACCGACATTCCATTCTTTCCAATCCCATACATTCAACTGAAAAGAGATTTGCTTGCTTCTGAGTCCAGAAGCAAGCAGAGAAAATGGCACATTTGTAAAGCACATAACTGTGTACCATCTTTTTTTCTATTTTTAAGCAGTAGTATCAACAGTAAGGCCATACCATTAGGTTTGTAACTGGATTCCTAAGCACTACTACCAACCTGTGGAAAGCCTGCTAACACCTCAGACCTATGAAGGTCCCTGACACTGAATACAATGATTTCTGGGTAAATGCAGAAATCCCTCACCCATCCCCTTTTCACATTGCTTTAAAAAAACCTTTTATTGCTTACCTGCATCCACCAGGACAGGTCCCTCGCCAGGTCCTCTTCTGGCAGTGGAGACTGGTGATCCAGCGCTGCAGTCTGTGCCCGCCGTTCACCAGTCCCCTTGTAGTGACGTCATCACACCACTGCGGTCTTCTGCAGAGGACTCCATTGCTGTACAGCCAATAGTGTTCACGTCACCCAGGAAGTGTTCACATTTCCCACTCTGCCATATAGAAGATGTGGGACCCAATGTGTCATGTGACCCCAGATTTAGTTAAGTATTAGGGGTATAGTTATGGGCATCCAGGACAGGTTCTGGCGGAGTTAGTTAGTTAGGGGGGGTGGGCACCAATCCCTAAGCTGGAACACAGCTTTAAGGAAGTGAATGTACACACCTCACAAGCTGAAGCTCACGTGAACAAGGCCGGGAAAGAATCCCATACTGTCAAGACCATAGAACCTGCTATTACTGACCCTCTGAAAATGATCAGACATATCACTGTACAGTCAGACCTCCTAATCTACATACCCGCTCCCCATCAATGTCTCAAAGTACTGAAAGCACTGGGCCAGCATGACGCCGGAGATCCAGCGTTTTCAGAAGCGGGGAGGTCAACAATGGCAGCGTCCACGCATCCATAGCGGATGTCCTTTCAAAACCCTGGCCCATACCAGCACAGAAGTAAAAATTCAATTATGGAAATAAAAGAAAATCTATTCTGAGACTTTCCAAGTACATTTTCTTGCCTACCCTTGTCGGGCCAACAAAAGGATATCGGGAGCTTCAAAGGATGCGGCTGCGTTCTTGTTATGCTGCAAAATGTAATCAAACACTTGGGCACGGCTGAGAGAAAATGTGAATACGCGGGGAGGCCTCCTACCACTGCTAATGAAGCCCCCGTGTTGTCCCCAGTTTTACTTCTGATGCATTAGCATCTCAAGTGCGAGGTAATTTATCATTGCTCACTGTAATGTACTCGCTGGCACTGCGTGCAGGACAGTAGGGGATGAGGTAAAAGTGGCTCAAACTATAAATCAATTATGAAACAAAAGCCGAGGCTCAGCGAGCAATTTGAGGAAAATTATACACTGCACGACTGCCAATTGGGTGGGAAATTTCCGTGGCTTCTTCTCCCACCCCCTCCTCGCGTAACCCTTTCATCACCACCTCGTTAAAAGGGTTCCCGGGCCCGTCATGCCTGCCAGCTTGTGAGGGATTTTACACACAGGCGTTTGAAGCGGAACTATGGGCAGAATTAAAAAAGGGCATATACAATGCAGTCTCTCAATAGAATTAACAAAGACTTTTTTTTTTGTTATATCCCCCAATAGAATACTTTTATTACCTGTTGATCCTGCCAGTAGAGCCATTATTTCATCACTTACTTAACAGGGTGACAACTCTGTATGTTCTGCAGTAAAACTGTACAGCAGCGTTGTCATCCTGTGTACAGGGTAGTCTTAAAGTGCAACTTTAAAGGCCAAGTTCACCTTTTGCAAAAATTAAAGACGTGCAAATTAAATTATATAATTTTTTTTTTTTAATGCATTTCTTTCATTTTTGCAATTAAGCCTGGAAAGAATTGCAACGATGATCACTCGCCTGGAGAGCATTGCAACGATGATCACTCGCCTGGAGAGCATTGCAACAATGATCACTCGGATCAGGGCTGTAGAGCTCAGGCTTCTGCACATTCTCTCCCAGGCAGAGCTCCATACTGAGATACGGAGTTTCAGTTAGGAGAGATGGGGAAGGGTGGCTGGACTTCAAAATACATTAAATCCCCTCATACAGCGTCCAGCCGTCCTCGCTCTAGGTAGATGCGGTAGAGCTGTCTTTAATCCCATCCAGCCGTCTTTCCCCTTCTCTCCTGATACTTCCGTGATCACCGTTGCAATGCTTTCCAGACCTGAAAGAAATGCATTATATATAGATATAGATAGATATAGATATACTGAAAAAAGCAATACCGGCGCCCCCGGTTTGCAGAGAAATCCGGCTGTAAACATTTCTAAAAATGGCAACTTGGCAGGCTTATTATTGCAAAAAAGTTACATCATCCCAGCACGGCCAATGAAGATTGCCAAAGATTCTAAACCCGGAAGACGACCAGGGGAAGATTTTGGTGCTGGCGAGGGAGCACATGTACAACACATTGCTGGAGGGAAGGAGAGTATAGTTCCACTTTAAATGGACTTTAAGTAAAACAACAAAGCCCAATTCCAGCTTTTTAAAGGAACTTTTTCATATGGCCTCTTCAAATGCGATGCGTTCCGGATGATTTGGTTGCCCTCCCGATGGCCATTACATCACTACAGGAAGCAGTAGTGACTTAGGGGTTAAGGTAAAGCACAACAGCGTGCAGCCGACATAAAAAAACATGCAAAATAAAAAAAAAAAAGGTATTCATATACTTAATGCCATAATTATTAGGTGTTACTATACAGTTACGAGAACACAATGTTTTTCCATGTAGTGGTCATTCAACAGCATAGCTAGGGGATACGTCAAACACCCAGACATGAGCCTCAATTGTCATATGAACCATTTGAACCAATACGGGCACAAAAACAGATCCCGGACACTAAAACCACTGGGATGGTAGGCAGGATGACAAATTATCGGCTCTTTGTCTTTAAAAGGAAACCTATTAAGAAAAGAAGCCATTGCCTAGGGCTGCCAACCTCCATCTGAAAATGCTAGAGGCCTGTCATGCTCAAGCACAGGCCTCAAAACGTTCCGAGTCACCAGGCAAGAAAAGTATGTGGAAGAGAAGCTCTGGTCTCCCTGGGTGCATGTGTTTTACCTGGTCAGTCTCAGAAAATACTGGAGCCAGAGACAGCCAGGGAACTATTTCCAGAATAAAGGTCAGCAATGGCATCTCACGCATCTCTCTGCCAAGAATCCTTTACAGATAAGTCAGTGCTATGCGTTTCCTACGCTAGGAAGAGATCATCCTACACACATTGCCAACAGGATGTGCGGGGGAAAGATCAAATCGGCAGTCTGATTACTCTCCATAGAAAATCAGAAGCGCTTGTCTATAGATACCTTAAAGCCCATTGGGCTAGACCCAACCAACAGCCAATTCCCCGTCCATCAGAGAGGCCCACTGGGGCATTCCTACTAGATGGCAGAGACTAAGCCATAAGTAGGGGAACTTAAGTAAGGGTCCTGGTACAAAACTGGTTTCAGAGTGATATCAAGTATGTGGTGTCTGCACTTAGGCAGGACTTTCCACTGCTCAACATCCAGGCCTGGACATAAAAACCAGGGCGAGTGGAGAAGAATTAGAACCTACTTCTCATTCATGTTCCCATTTAAGTGACAATCTTCTTTATTGACCATGGTAGTGTCACATGGCTAAGCGACGTTTCGGGAACCATGTGGTCCCTTCTTCAGGCAAACAAAAGCGGTCTATTGCGCTCCTAAAAGGGGACCCCTGTCCTTCTCTATGGGACTACTGGGCCGTACGCCCCCCTACGCTCACCCCAAGTGCAGGTCCGTACGGGTGCATGTTTCCTGGCTCGGACGCAGACAGGATCCATCCTGTCAGCGTACGGACACCTGCACGGACGTGCAGGGCAGGTGAGCGTAGGGTGGCGTACGGCCGCGTACTCCCATAGAGAAGGACGGGGGCTGCGTACTAATCACATGCAGCACCTCTCCTTCCCGGGAGCTGCCCGATAGAGCTGTGCACACAGCTCAGAGCTGTACGTGCCGGTCGTTTCTAGTGTGAATGAGGGCGAGATTGTAAGCTCCTTGAGGGCAGGGACTGATGTGAATGTGCACTATGTAAAGCGCTGCCTAAATTGTCGCCGCTATATAAAATACGTGTACTACATTTTTTTAAATGGTCTGGTTGATGAAATGGTTTCCATACTTTTTAACCATTGGCTCGAACAAGTGTACAGATCAGAAGTCTACTTAAAAAACTATATGCTTGTTCAAAGTCAGCGACTCAGAAAGCACTGAAGCCAGAGACAAACGTACTTCTGCCATTAGAAGGAATTTAGCAATGGCGTCCCCTGTATTGTTCTCCGAATATCTTTCTTCTAAACTCATCTTATATCAAGCCATTCGTACGGCTTATCTGTGAATCCCATGATGTATCGAATGTATTCAGATGTATCTGCTGTGTAAACGTGCACAATGACAACATCACAAATCAGCAGAACTACACTTGAAGATAAAGATTTTCTATGTCTGGGTACTTTAGGTAATAATTCAGGACATTGGTGAATCATCAGTAATCAAATGGCTGTGTATAAGACACACGGGACCCATTCCAGTATATACTGGCTGTCCAATCAGCACAATGATCGAACACGGTGAATTCACCAATTTTTTTTTAACGTAATTTTTTTTTTGGTTGGGGGTTTAATTAAAATAGCACATATGTCCATGTAGCAGGAAGAAATTACCAAAAAAAAAAAACACCCTGAAAGGGAATAAAGCAGCATTCAGATGTGTGACACTTTACTGCCCTCTAGTGGTAACATTTGACATTTGCAGGCACCAGAAATCACTTTAAGCCATCCCATACACAGTCCGGTAAACCAAGGTACCAGGAACCCTCATTTTTTAATACATCAACAGCAGTATAGCCTAAGCCCTAGTACACTTTGTCTCTTAACCGTGACTGCATTCCTACACAGCTGACTAAAGCTGGCCATACACACCCATCAAACTGATCGATCAAGCCTATGTATGTATAGCCTATGTATGTATGTATGTATGTATGTATGTTATGTATGCATGAATGATGTGATGTTTTGTCAAAATCGCAAAGCAGCCAAGAACATAAAATGGGGGTTTGGGTTGGTTGCAGAGAGATGGGACTGAAATTGATCAAACCCAGCAGAAAAATGCTGACTGCTTTCAAAAAGTTGTCCTAGTTTTTCTTGCTTTCAATCAATTCTTTTCCAATGAGCTGCACTGAGGCTGTTATTTTATTGTCCTGTGTGGAAGACGACATTCAGGTGGATGGTCGATTGTTTGATTTCAGGCAATCGCTATTAATCATGTTTGAATTCCTGCTGATGGCTGAAATTGCCAAAAATGTCAAATGAGTTGAACAACTTTGTTTAAAGCGGATGTTTATTCTGTTTAGATTTCGCCTTCCCTGGTTCATCCTTCCTCCCCTCGTAATGACTTTTTTTTAATAACACCTCATTTCATTATGAAGTCCACGCAATAGCCGCGCTCCAAAAGGTGACAGCAAGCAAGTCCAATCTTTCATATAATCCCAATTCGTGTATACATCACAGACAGGCTCCCCAGAACCAGCAGAAACCTCTTGCTCGTCTCGCCAATGTGGCTTACTCATAGTCCCTGTTCACACCTGGGCAGTTTGACGTTTACAGCGAAGTGCGACAAAACTCTCAACACAAGAAATCCCATTCATTACATTACATTTACATTAGTGCCACCGGGCATTCCCCTCCCAAAGTAATCCTTTAGACCAGGGGTCTCAAACCTCCGGCCCTCCAGCTGTGGCGAAACTACAAATCCCATGATGCATCTCTCTTAGAGAGTCATGTCTGTGGCTGTGAGAATGTTGCAATGCCTCATGGGATTTGAGATCCCAGGGATGAGCTTTAACACTTCGTCTCCCGCCGCCTCCCCAGTGTCGACGAGGTCAATGTGGATTTGATTTACGTTCCTCTATTATTCGCTTTTTTCCAGCCTAGCTAAGTAACATCTAAAAACTGGAAGGGGGAGGGGGGGAGCAGCTGAAGGCTTTACGAGATGATAAATCCATTTTTATTAAATGAGAGCACCTCCACAGTGCTGAGAAGTAATTTGGTAAACAGTCTTTCTCCGCCACATAAGGGCTCCGCTCCCCCGTCGCGACTTAATCAGAATATTAAATGGGCCTGTTTACAAGATTCGAACAAGGAGACGGAACTGTGGGAAGATCCGAAATGTGATGCAGAAACGCTCCCCGTCTGCATCCCACCAACAGAAATATCTGAAGGGCGACTTTCCTCAGGAAACGCATTTGCCATCATTACCGTAATGTTTAATGTAAAGAAGAACTCCGGGCAGAATAAAAGATAGCCCTTGCAGTGGGGCTGCCCCTACCCTGTAAGGGTTAACTGCTCGTTTCTCATTGGGGGCTAAAAATGAAGAAATACTCTCTGGTTTCTGTCCATTCTGGCTGTTGGACCAGTCCCAGCAGCCTCTTCTCCCCCGGGCTCCAGAAGTCTAAGGAGCCATGACATCATCATGTCTAATACTATTAGATGTGAGGCTGCCAAGGGTCATGCCACAGCCAGAGAGAGGTAGAGAGGAGCAGTCACTGCTGCAGGACCGAGGATCAGGTGAGTGTTTCTGCTCCTAGATCTAAGCGATCAGTTAACCGAAATTCAGCTGACTGAAATCACTTACACTGGATGCTGCTCCTTGGTGTTTAAACATTTTAGTTTCCTCCAGAACCAGCTGGACCCAGAGCGCTGTCCTGGATATCCTGTTTTAGGGCGTCTCATTTACCTTGCAGCGTCCTATGGAGCCACCCTTGTGCGTGCTAGGAAGTTGTGGGTGTCTCTACAAACTCAGCAAGTCAAGCCGCTCCCCTCCCCACGCGCCTCCCAGTTAGTAGATGGACAGTTGCTGGAGACTGCTCTGTCCCCTGTGAGCTTGTACTGGACAGGAAGTTCAGGAAATCTGAGCGGAGAGAGTTGGAGCCGTTTGGAAACATAATGGGGCAAATTTATCAATACTGGAGCAGACAAAAACTGGAGCAGCTGTGCACGGCAACCAATCAGCTTCTCTCTTTCATTTTCAAATCTTAATTGAACAAACTGAAGAGAGAAGCTGATTGGTTGCCATGGGCAACTGCTCCAGTTTTGATAAATTCCCCTCAATGTCTGTAAGTGCATGGCTAAAGAAATGCTTTGCTGGGTGATGTATATTTGTTTAGTCTGAAGTCATTATTGAAAAAAGTTTGAAGGTTTAATACTATAACTGCTGCAATAAACAATTGCTGTGTGTGTGTGTGTGTGTGTGTGTGTGTGTGTGTGTGTGTGTGTGTGTGTGTGTGTGTGTTTGCCTGAAGCTCAGCTTCACATACTTATGATGATTGGAGCTTAAATAGTGAGATCTAGCTGAGGCCCAATCATGACTGGTTCTCTTTAATTTTCCCCCAAGTTGTAGATGCAAATAAGGTTTTGGAAGGCCGGTGTACAGACTATGAAGCTGGTGCCTGGGGAAGTGATCAGACTGTCCACGTGTATAACAACTTGATAAGACAAAAGAGGAATCTTATCGTTCTATACGCTATCTGGCCCGGGAAGTGGGAGATGATGAATGAACGGGGCTGATTATGTTATTCCCTTGTTGTGCGTACATGAAAGCGGTTGACGTGCGGAGACATTACTAATGTTTGGAAGGCACGAGGGCCGATGGGACGATTAAGCTCCATTCTGCGGATTGTCATTAGGTAAAATCTTGTTCCCCGTCCAGGGACTCGTGGAGTAATTTTCAAAGAGAAAAGGATACGGAGGAAAGTTTTCTGTGTGAAATGCATAAAGCTGAACCCCGGCCTTCCCTTTAGTCTGCACAGTTGTACCGGCTCCTTTCCTGGACTGAAATGGCTGCCTCCGATTTTACTGCACACTGTCAGCTTCTCACAATGTGCATTACAAGCTGCAGCAAGTCAGACAGGACATCCAGCATTATCTAGTTCATTCCTCCCCAGCCTGACTGGCCCGCCCCTCTTATTCATTGGATTTCAGTTCTTTCAATCACGGAGGCTCAGGTTCACATGCGGCCATTACCCAAGGCAGTCTGCTGTTTTCACAAATCTATGTACAGCCCTCCCACCAGCCACGATCCGTCTGCGATGACATTACTGGGACCAAAATAAGTAGGGATGCACAGATACAGTTTTTTCCGTATCAAGTACTGATATTTTTTTTCCCCCGCTACTCGCCGATACCGGAAGTCCAATTTAGAAAGCCGGGCAGCGTGTAATGACTCACCACCCGGCTTCCTGATTAGCCAGGAAGCCGTCTCCAAGCTCCTTCGTTACCAGATGACAAGGGAGCATGGAGCCAGCTTCCCGGCCAATCAGGAAGCCGTGGAGGCAAGTCATTACCCGCCCCCATCTTCTGGGGGCTTTACAGCTCCATGCTGTAATGACTCGCTGGCCGGCTTCCCGATACCGGTATCGGGATAAGTATCTGGAGCATTTCCGCGCGTATCAGTACTCAGAGGTGTGGGGGGGGGGTGAATTCAGGTAGGCAAAGCAGATTAAACTTCACATTTAAACCTAAAATGCATGCAAACACCTTCAATATACAGCAGCAATACAAATGGCTTTTACTTACCGTTGGAGCTTGGCTTGTATTAAAGCCCGTCTCCGGTCAAGACATTTCCACTACCTGTGGGTTGCTTATCGGCAGCCCCTTAATTCCCATCAAACGTTCCGTTCGCCACAGGATCTAAAGGTTGCCCTCTCCAACGTGGTCCCAGAGCCCATAGAAGGATATGCATGTCATCTACTCATAGATTGATAGGTTTCCTCTGGGGTCTGCCAGTCCCCGCTGCGGTAAGGTAATGATCACATAACGCACAGGGCTGTCCTATGCACACACTAAGCTTTAGGCTGCATTCGCACCTAGGGGATGGCGTTTTTGCTCATCTCTAGGCGCGTTTTTGTGAGCAGATTGTGACACATTGATGTAAATGGGCAAATGTGCAAAAAGAATTGTGCCGCACGCTTCCAATTGAGTCTATGGGGACAAAACGCTCTGTGATCTGCCAAAAAAGAGGCTCGTGTACTTTTTCCAGCGACAGGCGTTTTTCTACGCTGCGGTGTAAACGGGGGCTATAGAAATAAATGGGATTTGGGAGAAGCAGAACCTCTGCGGCCATATTTTTGACAGTTGTCAGAACTGGCTGCTCTATGCTTAAACTATGAAGCGTACAGTGTGCGTGTGTATAAAATACTCAGTGGTTAGTACTTCTGTCTTGCAGGTCCAGGTTTGCCCAGGGCACTGCCTGCAGGGAGTTTGCATGCTCTCCCTGTGCTTGTTTGAGTTTCCTCCCGGTACTCCGGCTTCCTCCCACACTCCAAAGACATGCTGGTAGGTTAACAGCCTCCTGCCTAAATTAACCCGTGTATGTGTTCATGTATGCATAGGAGATCGGGACCTTAGACTGTAAGCTCTGTGAGAGCAGGGACTGATGTGAATGAATGGTAAGTAAAGTTCTGTGTTGATGGCACTATCTAAATACCTGTAATATATTTGTGTGTATATAATAAAACCTACACTTTCATTGTTTACTCCTGTATGAAGACCTCTGAGCACCTACTGAACTTTTGCTATACTTCTGCTACTGTGTTGCAGCCCCAAAGCATGCTTTTCTGGATGATGCAAGATAATGTATACAATTTTTGGTTATTTTGAGAAAATATATTTTACTGATCAACATTTCTTACTAGGCATCTACGTGACGCTCAGTTTGCAAAGTAAACTTGGCTTACTGGGTGTACTGCCTGCATTCTTTCTGGCTGGCTGCATAAACAGATGAAAGAAGACTTTCCCACCTCTGTTAGCATACAGGACGAAGTGACTACTACTGAATTCAGTCATACAAAACAATTCAGTCATACAAAACAGTAAGTCACCAGCACTCCAAAGGCTCTCATGTAGGGGGTCCCATTCCTGACTAAAAGTGCCCCAACTTCTA
>NW_017307196.1:18285-18625 GCF_000935625.1 Nanorana parkeri
CGGTGCTGGAATGACAGCGGATGGTGTCAATGAATCAGATAAACCAAACAGTAAGTCACCAGCACTCCAAAGGTTATCCAAGCAAAGTTATTTGTATTCCATGTGTACAGTTACATCACCAAGTGTAGCAACGTTTCGGAACGCATCCGGTTCCTTCATCACTTTGTTCGCCTGATGAAGGAACCGGATGCGTTCCGAAACTTTGCCACACTTGGTGATGTAACTGTACACATGGAATAAAAAGAACTTTGCTTGGATAACTTTTGGAGTGCTAGTGACTTACTGTTTGGTTTATCTGATCCAGTGACACCATCCGCTGTCATTCCAGCACCCCCCCCCC